>NC_092039.1:7020431-7308877 GCF_003086295.3 Arachis hypogaea | reverse complement strand
AAGTACTTGGAAAAGGTTAAAAGCTTGAGCCAAAAGTTCGAAGAGGTCACGGTCCACCACGTACCTAGAGAAAGGAACACACGGGCAGACCTCCTATCAAAGTTGGCCAGCACAAAGCCAGGGGAAGGGAACCGGTCTCTCATCCAAGGCATGGCAAGAGAACCAGCAATCACTTTGCACATGACAACCCTAGGTCTTTCCTGGCTAGACCCCATCACCAACTTCTTAGAACACGGCAAACTCCCTAATGATGAAAAGGATGCGGAGAAATTGAGGAGGGAAGCGGCCAAATACGCCGTCATCCAAGGACAGCTGTTCAGGAAGGGGCTCAACCAGCCCCTACTGAAGTGCCTACGCCCCGATCAGACGGACTACGTCCTCCGAGAAGTCCACGAGGGCTGCTGTGGGCACCATATCGGAGGTAAGGCCTTAGCGAGGAAACTAATCCGAGCCGGATATTACTGGCCGTCGATGATGACGGATTCCAAGGAGTTTGTCAAAAAATACGTAAAGTGCCAACAGAACGCTAACTTTGCCAAGGCGCCGGCCTCCGAGTTAAGCTTGCTAACGACCTCTCGACCATTTTCTCAATGGGGAGTCGACCTCTTAGGGCCCTTCCCAGTCGGCCCCGGGCAAGTCAAGTACCTCATAGTCGCAATTGACTACTACACCAAATGGATAGAAGCCGAACCACTGGCTACCATATCCTCGTCCAATTGCAGGAAATTCATGTGGAGGCAGGTGATAACGCGATTCGGGATACCGGAAGTCGTCATCTCAGACAACGGCACGCAGTTTACTGACAAGAAGTTCACGGAGTTTCTCAACGGCCTAGGTATAAGGCAAAAGTTCTCTTCGGTAGAACACCCTCAGACAAACGGACAAGTAGAGTCCGCCAATAAGGTCATCCTTTCGGGGCTAAAAAAGAGGTTGGACAATAAAAAGGGCGCTTGGGCCGACGAACTCGCAGCGGTCCTCTGGTCCTACCGAACAACCGAACAATCCTCCACTAAGGAAACTCCTTTCCGACTAACATACGGGGTAGACGCAGTAATACCCGTAGAAATCGGAGAGCCGAGCCCGCGGTTGCTTTTGAAAGGAGTGGGGGAAGCCATAGAAAAAGACCTGATAGATGAAACCAGGGAAATGGCCCATCTGACAGAAACGGCGCTAAAACAAAGAATGGCCCTGCGCTACAACACCAAAGTGATCAAAAGGGAATTGGAGCCAAACGACCTCGTCTTGAGACGAAATGATATCGGCCTACCGACCCCCGGAGAAGGCAAGCTAGCGGCGAACTGGGAAGGCCCCTACAGAATCAAAAAGGTGATGGGAAAAGGAGCATTCAAGTTGGAAAGGCTTGACGGCAAAGAAGTCCCGAGAACATGGAACGCGGACAACCTAAGAAGATTCTACTCCTAGAGAATGGCCCGACAAGCCGACCAGGCTAGCTAAGTAGTTAATTTGCAAGTTTAACTTTTGAACTTCTCATAGCAACTTACGAGCCCTTTATACGATTACCGAATAAGATATACTTGTGCAAATTTTCTCTCCTGTTTCGACACTCAATTTTTCAGATAAGCCACCCCACCACGTCCAACGACGACGCGCGTCCCCGGGACTGATCACCCGGGAACCCGTCAACCACCATCGTAACGACTACGCGAAAGGCCATGGGCCATTGATATAAGTGACGACAATAAACCAAAAACGGTTAATAGAAACGGAAATACGACCAGACGAATAAGGAAAAGTTTATCACGACAACTCGGGCAAACGATTAAAACGGTCATTGATCACAAGCCAAAAAAAAACGGCTAAAATCAAATTGTTTACAAGCCAAAACGGCTAAAACTAAAATAGTTCACAAGTCAAAACAAAGCGGCTAGACAAAAACTTTAAACAGAAGATTCATTTCTTGGGGGCGTCGACGACTTTGCCATCCTGAATGACTTTAAGAACACCAATCGCCGACGTATCAAACTCGGGAGCAATGACTTTGACCTGGGCCTTAAGGGCCCTTCGGTCGCCAAAATTGCGCCCTTCCCCTGCTTCAGTTTTTAATTCCGGCCTCCACGGCTTGTTTCTTTCTCCATCTCGCCACCCGTCTCTGCGCCGCGCCGACCTGCTTTCCAAATCATCTCACGTTCGACCAGACGAGAAAACGTGGCTTCGAGTCCTTTAACTTCTCCTCAACAATGGCAGTCTTCTTCTCTCAGCGTGACCTTCTTCTTTGCAGCGTCAAGTTTTCATTGATTAGTCAACTGCTCCCGGAGAGTCTAACTTCATTCTTTAGCTATTGTTGGCCTTCCACTAGTTCAACCTCCTGCGGAGGACTCCATCCCGGACACTCAAACTCGCTTCCGGCTATCACGGCACCCGCAGAAGGGTCGTACATCCACCTCGCCTGCCCGGAAGGGAAGACTCATGGAAGTACTCCTCAGTACCGGGATCAGCTGGGAATCTATGAGTTCCAGCATCAAAATTCCTTTCCATGACGGTAAGGACCCCCTAGGACTTGAGGACATCTTCCTCTTCCTCTTGGGTTAGGACCTCCTCCACACCATCATCGGTTTCAGGGCAGACGTCGAACCCCCGGTGCCTACCACTTCGCGGAAGGGGTGGCATGAACCGTTTTCTCGCCCTCGACCTGGGCGGCTTGGTCGAGGTCCCGGTTCCGTCAACCACGGCCTCCTGCCCGGAAGTAGTCTTGTCCTCCGGAGGAATCGCAGACTTCTCAGTGGCAGATTTTTCATTATCCCCCTCGTCGTCACTGGCGCAGAGGAAGGTTTGAATAAATTGGGAAGACCAGTCACCGACGCAGACATCTCCACTGTAGAAAAGTAAAGAAGGTCGGTAATCGCCGCAGGATATCAATAAAAACAAAAAGGTAAAGGGCCAAAGTACAAGTTTCTCACAAATATAATTACGACCGGACTCCCGGTCACCCATAAGGAGGTGGGGATTGACTAAGTTCTTCCCAAAGACTGCTACCAACACTCGCGATCTGCCATCCACCGCCGACATGCCATATAGTTACCTTAATAAAGGTATTGACCTGCCCGAAACTCCAATAGGCGGGATGAGCCGTACCCCTCAACGACAACCAAAAGGGGTACGACCTTTGACAGGCGGACTTGAAATTTGTCTTAAACCCGTGGTAAGAATCTTCAAACAAACAAAAATCCTCCGACCTTGGGAGACCGGAAGGACATGAACCCTTTTTTGTGTTTCCCTCTTTAGAAGGGTTTGTGAGGGTGAAGAAGAAGAGGAAAACATCCACGGACACCGGCAGTTCGAGGTATTCACAGACCATCTCGAAACAGCGGATCGAGGCCCAACTGTTCGGATGC
This sequence comes from Arachis hypogaea, assembly GCF_003086295.3. NCBI lineage: Eukaryota > Viridiplantae > Streptophyta > Magnoliopsida > Fabales > Fabaceae > Arachis > Arachis hypogaea. The sequence goes on along the minus strand of NC_092039.1, from coordinate 7,305,524 downwards.
ACTGCGACAGTGACACGGAAATTCGACTTAAGAGCGCCATTTGAAAGGCAGAAAACGGGATACGAACTCCGACTTGGGTGAACATGGACTTGTAGAACCAAATCCAGTCGGCGACTCGGGGTGGTGGAAGTGATTTCATACAATCGCTCGTGAGGAGCCGGGACGAAAACGTCATAATTGCCTCCTCGTCAGTCCCTCCACACAAGTACCCGGCTTGTCGGAACTCGGTGAGCTCCTCCTCGCCCATTTGGTTAGGCGAATCCTTCAAGTCGGAAACGACCCAAGCATAGGGATCGTACGCCGCGGGGTTAACGGATGCCGGGAACCGTGCGAGCCATACCTACATGGGGGACCATCCAGTCAGTCTAAGAGATCGGTTGCTCAAGTCGAATACAGATACCACCCCCCACGACTCCCCGACTAAGGCCAATCGAGACTAAATCACGAAAAGAACAAGAAAAGCCTACCCTGGAATGGTACTTCCCCCACCTAACACATCTAGTCGCAATTAAAAAGCTAAACAACAATAGCAAAAACCAAACAACAGGCATGCAAAATAATGCATAAAAGAGAATGTGATTCGAAAGTTACCTGAATTAGTGGAAGAACGACGGAGCAGTGTTAAGAAAGTTACGAAGGAGAGGCGCACAAACAGCACAGCAGAAAATGATGAATTTGGAGCAAGGAGATGGCAGAAAAGGAAGAAACAAAGAAAGAGAGGGGTGCTTAAACTGGCCCGTTTAAAAACTACCCCAGGAAGCGCGAAACGTCTGGGGGCAGACGGTCTTTTCAGCCAGGGCTTTTTCACCCATTATGAGCATTTAATGCTCGGCGCGAGGAACGATGCGACGAAACGGTTGCTGGCGCAACCAAAGGACACGCGCGTAAAGGGCACGTCCTTGTCACGGACGACCGACCAGACGACCCCAAGTGAGAGACGAGACAACACGCCATTGATAGCTCCCATGGCTACCATTGGCGCGTGGGGGCACTGTTACGGCCCGGCCCAAAGACCCGACGGGTCGACCCTGGCCCGAGCTCCACCCGACCCGGTAAGTCGCCCTTCAAGCGACCCGGACACGTGTCTTGTACGACCCACACACGGCTGCAGGACAACGTCCTTGGGAATATGGGCCTGTCCTCACAAAGGGGCCACGACTGACATGTATATAAGGGAAGATTGGCTCTTCCCCCGAGGTACGCCACCTTTACACATCACCTTTCTCACCTGCACATCATCTTACTTGAGCGTCGGAGTGTCTTTGCAGGTGGCACCCCCCTTCATCTTCTCACCAGGACAAGTGCTCGACTGCTCGGGAAGCCTGCAACCAGCGCGATCAAGGTCAGGGTCTCCTCACTCCTTCACCCGTGAATCACACCTGTCCGGAACCCGACAACCGAACAATTACCTATATATATATATATATATATATATATATATATATATATATATATATATATATATATATATATATATAAATGAAGTTTTAAGGCTTAAATTTTAAGGGCTAAAGCAAATGCATTGTTTTAATGGTGATTTGTCTGTTATATTGTAGTTTTGAAACGTGTAATTTACTAGTCGTAGTAACAATCACGTAACTAGTATTCATATTTTTGGCCAATATATAATGTCTGACTAGATTAAGATTTGCACGATATTCGCAGAGCTAAATTAATTATATTATATAATATAAATTTAGAATGTTATATGTATTGCTCAGGGATATATTAGATAATATATAGATTAATATTAAATTTAAAAGTTATTGTAAAAAATATTGTATAATATATTTATTTAATTTGATAATTTATATATGATTCAATAATATTATTTTTTCTAGTAGCATATCAAAATTAATTTAAATTTTGTAACGGTTGATGATAAATAACAATTTAAAATAAAAATTAATTCAAAATTTAATAATTATAAAAATAAAATTACACATAAATTAGACTATAAATAATAAAATATTCAATCAAAGTTTATTCGTCTGATTTTATATAAATTTTTTATTTTTATTTTTAAATAGTTACTTTTGTTATATTTTTTTTATTTTTTTTAGGTTATATTTAAATACTGCAGTACAGTGATAAAATTATTCGATAAAATATAAGTATGAATATTATTAATGTTTTGATAATTAAAAATGATATTTAATTTTTTAATTTTATTTTTCATGCATTATGAAATATGTATTTTCAATAATATTGTTATAACTAAATAATATTAAAAAGATATAAATTGTTGAAAGAAAAAAGAAGTGATATATGGACGACAAAAACACTATATAACTTATGAATACAATTACATAAAGAAATAGAAAAATTAATGAATACAATCATGCAATCACGTAATATATATGTTTAGCAAATTTAAAAAATAAAATGTATGATAATCAACCAAATTCTAGTTGTGCAAAAAATTAGGAAGAATAGAGAGGGAGAAAGAGAAAGATGTATGAAATTATATGAGGGGATATAAAGAAAATGTGTTAAGTGAATGTTGATTTATATAGTAAATATAAGAATGAGTGATGAGTATGAAAGGAAAAAAAAAGAAATTAGATTTTAATTAAATTTATACCTATTAAAAAAATTAACATTAACATTGAAAATAATAGTGTAACCTACATAAAAATAAAAGATAAAAGAATATAATATAAAAAATTAAGATTTAAAAGAATCCTATAATATTATAAAAAATAGGTTATTATGAGGAGATAAAAATGACATGAGAATCCTGTGACATAATGCAAAGATAGAAGATATCTCTCAAAACAAAATTCTTATGTAACAACATAGAGTGAAATCAAATGTTAAAAATGATTGTAAAACTACCTTGTGCTCTCTTTTAATATATTATAATAATTAATAAAAAAAATCAATTAAAATTTATTCACATGATTTCATATAAATATTTTTTATTTTTATTTTTTAAATAGTTAGTTTTGTTTATTTTTTTTTTATCTTTTTAGGTTATATTTAAATACTATAATACAATGATGAAACTAAATAAAATACAAGTATAAATATTATTAATGTTTTAATAATTAAAAAAAATTAATTTTTTAATTTTATTTTTATGAATCATGACAACATATATTTTTAAAGATATTATTACAACTAAATAATTTTAAAAAATATAATTTGTTAAAAAAAAAGAAGTGATATATAAATAACAAAGACAATATATAACTCATAAAATTAATGAATATAATCACATAATGACTTAATACATATGTTTAACAAATTAAAAAAAAATTATGGTTGTCAACTAAATTTCAATTGTGCAAAATATTAATAAAAATGGAGAGGGAGAAGGAGAAAGAAAAAGAAGTATGAGATTATGTGAAAGAAAATTAAAAAAATGTGTAAAGTAAATATTAATTTATATAGTAAATATAAAAATGAGGGATGAGTATGAAAGTAGAAGAGAAGAAATTAGATTTTAATCAAATTTATAACTACTAAACAGAATTAACATTAACATTGAAAGTATCAGTGTAACTTACATAAAAATAAAGTGTAAGAGAATATGAAAAGTTAAGGTTAAAAAATAATCATATAATATTATATAAGAATTAATAGTTAAATTAGTCCTTGAAAGATGGGGCATTTTTTAAATCCGTCCCCTAAAAGGTTTTTCAGTTAAATTGGTTTTTCTAAAGTTACGAATTAATCATATTTGTTCTTTAGAGACTCCATTAACAATTTTTGTCAACAATTGATGATATGAAACGTTAATTGACAACATACATCATACTTGATATGTCTAATCAGATATTAACTAGATATATTCATGAAAATTTATTAATTTAGTCTTTTTTTTTTCCAATTACATAAACTATATTTCTAATATGACTTAGCGACTAAATTAATAGATTTCATAAATATATTTGGTCAATGTACAATTGGACATATTATGTATCATATATGCTATCAGTTAATATTCTATGTCATTAATCGTTGACAAAAAATATTAATGGAATCAATGAAGGACAAATATGATTAATTCATAATCTTTAAAGGATTAATTTAATTGAAATTTTTTTTAGGAACGAATTTAAAGAATGTCTCATTTTTTATGGACTAATTTGACTATTATCCCTATGATATAAAGATAGGTTATTATGAAGAAATAAGAATATAATGAGAATCCTATGACAAAATGTAAAAATAAAAGATTGTGCTCGAATCGTGTGAAATAGCCACGTAAACCGACTTGATATCATAATAGAAAATTAAAAGATTAGCAATGCATCTAAAAATTATCTTTAATTCTGTTTTAATATATTACTAATAGATAGATTGAAATAATTTTTCCTTCAAAAATTGTATTGTGATTTGTCTGCTATATTATGATTTTGTTAGGGTATTGAAATGTCTCTCGATCTCTTTTTCTTCCATTTCCTTTCTTCTATTTTGTCCTTAACCAAACAAAATCAAGGTTCTGAAAATCGGATCGGACCGGCCGGTTCGACCGGTTTAACCGCGAACCGATGATGCAAGCGGTTCGATTCTCCTTCAATAACCGCCTATGAGGGAATCGCTAAAAAATTGGTGAACCGGCCGATCGGATCGGTGACTGGCCGGTTTCTCTAAACGACGCCGGTTTCAGTTGGTTTGAAAATGAAACCCGATTACCCGACCCGACCCAGTCTGAAAACACCCCCCTTCTTCCCCCGACCCCCATTCGTTCTTCTCAATCTCACAACGAACCCTAGCACTCTGAAGTCTGAAGCATTCCCAGCCCAGTAGCCCTCCATCCGTCGTCGCCGCGGTGCTCAGGTCGTCAGCGCCACCGCCTGGTTCTCAGCACCAGTAGCCCTCCATCGTCGCCTGGTTCCCAGCCCAGTAGCCCTCCATCGTCTTCGCTGGCCTCTCGAACCAGGTGAGTGCCTCATCGTTCTTCATCTTCTCTGAACTTCGAATTCCTCTTCAATTTGTGTTCCATAATATTAATTCTTCAATTCATCTTGGGTCTTGGGTCTTCAATAATTCGGTCTTCTTCGGTCTTCAATAATTCATCTTGGGTCTTCGTCTTCAATAATTCATTAATTCTTAAAATTAAATTAATTCCAATTTCTATTTTATTGTATTTCAAATTCACCCTAGGGGTTTTTTTTCTCCTCAGTTGATAGTTTGATACAAAAACATGAAGACGTTCTTAGTTTACCCGTTACGCGATTTTTGTTCAATTTATTGCTGTTTTAGTGTTTTGCACTTTTGCTGCTTTGTAAATGTTAATTTGTTACTCTGTTTTAAGTTGTTACTTTGTACTTGTTAATTTGTTCCTCTGTTTTGTGAATGCTGGAAATTGAAAACTTACTCTGTTTTGCACTTTTGCAATATTGTTGAATGGCTGAATGCTGTAGGCACTAGGCAAAATTGCTGTAGGCAGAATTGCTGATATGGTCTTGTGTTGTGGTTAAGAACATACTGTTAATTTTCATTGTGTTTGGCTCCTGCTTTAGGTTAAGAACATGGTTAATTTTCATGCTGTTAATGTTCATTGTTAATTTTCATTGTTAATTTTCATTGTGTTGTGGCTGTTTGCACCAAATTGTGGCTTTCAGTTAAGGGGGCTATGCCATTGGATGAAGGGTTGGCAATTAGATTCAATACATCTAATGTCATCAAGTGGAAGGAAGCAAAGCTGCAAAAGAAAACCAGGGGTTGCAAAATACAAAAATAAATTGAAGGTAGCTGGTATACATTTAGTTTGATCAATGCTGATTTACTGATTTGAGGTTAGTGGAAAGTTGAGTCTGTGTTACTCTTTCAGGGATTTGAGGTTGAATTTGTGATTTGTGATTTCTTGGGTCTTTTGTAATGCTGCTGATTTGAGTTTGGAATTTGTGATTACTGATTGGTGACTTGTTAAGCTGCTGTTGTTAACTTGTTATGCACTTATGCTGTTGTTTTGTTATGGAATTATGGCACGGAGTGTTTTGAATTTGTGATTTGTGATTAGTGATTTTGTTATGCTGCTGTTTTGAATTAATTTAAGGGTGATTATTTGTTATGCTACTGTTTTGAATTAATTTAGGAGTGATTAATGATTATTTCTAGTTGTATTGTTGTTGTTTGCACCATTGCTCTTTTCACTATTTAACTTTGTATTTTGATAAGATCATATGGATTTGGTTGACATTTTATATAATGTTTTAAATTTGGAAGATATTTAAGATTTATATTAGACTATAATTATATTTTATGATGTTTAATTGTTTATATATAATTTATTTATTATTTTATTCTGAAACGGTTCTTCCGGTTGAACCGGTTGGATCAATAAACCAATAAACCAGTAACGAGAGCGATTTGATGACCGGTCCGGTTTTCCGAACCTTGAACAAAATCCTTAAAAAAGTTTTGTTTTCTTTTATCTCAAAAAAAAGAGGTTAGAGACTACAAAAGTTTATATGCAAACAACTAATGCAATACTTTCTTTTTTGGACATTTCTAGGACTAAGCCCAAATCCTATCTGAACCCATAACCCAACCCGCCCAATGCAATACTTTCTTTTTTTTTGGACTAAATGCAATACTTTTTTGTCTCTGAAAATTATCGTTATCGTACTATGTGTGCCAAAGTGGGAAACTGTGAATCATGTTTTATATGATTTTACAAAGCACCTTAAAACATAACAATAGTAAATAGCCTATGGATAAACAAAGAACACTTAGGCCTACAAATTTGAAGGCCTTCAATAACAAAAAAGAGATAAACAATGGATAAGGCCCAAAGCCATTAGACACTTGTGATAGAGACGATGGGGTAGGGGTTTTGTGTCGGGCGGGTGGGGGTTGGGGCTCGGGTCTAGGCTCAGCGCAAGACAAAAAAAAAGGGTTCTCGAGACATTAAATATTTAAATTAGGAGGTGGAGTGAGAACTGGAGCAGCGCCGGAGCAGCAGCGTTTCTTCTCCCTCCATCATAGCTGGAGCAGAGTCGAAATAGCCGCGATTCTTCTCCTTCCATCATCCCTGGAGCAGCAATTTTCGTCGTCTTCCATCATCGCCACAGTAGCCGTCAGCAGCAGAACACCGTGTCGAAAAACAAAAAACGACGACGGTGTGATGGGGAGAAGAAACGGTAAAAGGTCACTGCATGGAACCCTCCGCCGCTGGCTGGAGTCGTGCATGTCCAGTCACTCCACTGTCGATGATATCGTTAACCACCTCCGCTCCACTTACCCCGATTACCAACGCACCAAGCACCAAGCCCTCACTCGATTAGTTCAACAAGTCCTCGAGCCACGTTCCAAACACGCGACCAAAGTCTCTGCCAAGCGCAGCGGCCACAATGGCGACGAAGAAAGTGGTCGACGCGCGCTCCGAAAGAGACAGAAGAGAGTCGACGAAGGTGAAGAGAGGTTGCAGGGCGACAAAGAAACTCAGGGTTCTGCATCTTCCTCCTCTGCTTCAAGCTTGAGCGCGTCCGGGAGCAGCGGCAGTGAGGATGATGATGGCAGCACAGTGTCTGTTTCGACATCGGAGGACGCAAAATACCGGGAGAAGTACGAACCTGCTGTCGATTTGATGAAGACGATGCTGCGGAAAGCGTATACTCCTACGAAGGATGATAGTGCGAGGAAGATGAAAAACGTCGTGCAAGATAAGAACGTTGAAATGGAGGTCGCCAATAGTGACAAGGCTACTAATGAGATTTGTGCTAAGAATGGAGGCGGAGGCAAAGTGAAGGCGGCGTCGAATTTGAAGGGTTCCGTTTCAAATGGCGACCATGGTGGTGGCAGCTTTGTTAAGGTGAAGGCAGGACCTAGGTTAAGTGATTTGGGTGGGATGAATGATCTTCTGGAAAAGCTGGTGGAAGAAGTGATTGTTCCATGGTATTATCCTGAGCTTCCAAGAAAGCTATGTCGTACTCCTACTACTGGAATCTTGCTGCATGGGCCACCCGGTTGTGGCAAGACCACACTGGCTCACGCCATAGCTAATGAGACCCGTGTTCCCTTCTATCCGATATCAGCTACTGAGTTGGTTTCTGGAGTATCGGGTATTTCGTTATCATTTCCTTAAACTTGAGGTTTCCTTTCTTTTGTTATTAGACACCAATTACAGGCACTGCTTATTTTTTTTACTCTTTCGTCCGATGAATTGTTAAGGTGCATCTGAAGAGAATATCAGAGAGCTTTTCGCTAAAGCATATAGGACTGCCCCATCAATTGTCTTCATTGATGAGATTGATTCAATTGCTTCGAAAAGAGACAATTTACAGCGAGAGATGGAGAAAAGAATTGTAACACAGTTACTTGCCAGCATGGATCAATCAAATAGGCATATGCAATCCGCTAATGGTTTGGACAGTTCTAATGTTCATCCCAGTTATGTTCTTGTAATTGGAGCTACAAATAGGCCTGATGCTCTTGACTCGGCCTTGAGAAGGCCTGGGCGGTTTGATCGGGAGTTTGTTCTTGGCATTCCTGATGAATCGTCGAGAGAACATATCCTCTCTTTGCTCACTCGCAATCTTCCACTTCAGGGTTCATTGGATCTAAAATACATAGCCAGGTCTACACCAGGATATGTCGGTGCTGATTTGGCAGCCTTGATTACGGGGGCGTGTAATTTGGCCTTGAAGAGAATTATTTCCAAAAGGAGAGGGGAACATGAGACAAGTTATCTTGGAGACTGGTGGGGCGAACCTTGGCCTCTTGAAGATATGGATAAGCTTGTCTACACAATGTCTGATTTCCAGGTGCTCTAGATTTGTTTCTTTGTTTATTTTGTCTTATTATTAGTTGCTATAATGTTATTATAATTGTTAAAAGTGTTACTCATATTTACGGGGTATACATTCAGGAAGCTTTGAAAATTGTACAACCTTCATTAAGAAGAGAGGGCTTCTCATCCATTCCTGATGAGAAATGGGAAGATGTTGGCGGCCTTGATTATTTAAGGAAGGAGTTTAAAAATAGAATAATAAGGCCGATAAAATATCCTGAGGTTCATCAGGTAATTTTTTCAAAGTACACTTCATTTCCTTGTCCTAAAGTCTAATATAGAGAAAAATTGGCTATTAGATTAAACGAGCTCTTCCTTCCAGTCTTTCATATTCTCGGATAGTTGGTTTGGTAGCAGTCTCTTAATTCTTGCCTTAATTGCATTTTGTCATCTGAAAATTAATGGATTGATTTTTGCCTCCCCTTTCCTTGAAAATGGTGGTTAGTTGAATTTCATAGGTTGGTTAATGTTATTGGATTTATCTATTTCAGGCATCTAGGTTTGCAAATCAGACGGGAATTTTACTTTTTGGGCCCCCTGGTTGTGGTAAAACTCTTATTGCCAAAGCTGTTGCCAATGAGGCAGGAGCTAATTTCATTTATATTAAGGTTTGCCTAAATACTTCATCTTACCTTATTCATTTTTGGTTTTGCTTCACGGGGACTTACACTATATTGAATAAACCATTATTTTAAATTGCTATTGTTGAATTATTTTAGGGGCCTGAGCTCTTAAATAAATTTGTTGGAGAAAGTGAGAGAGAAATTCGACTAACGTTTAGTCGTGCAAGGGCATGTTCACCCTGTATATTATTTTTTGATGAGGTTGGTTATTTTATCTCTCGATGAATGTTAACTATAATATTTTGACACAAAATTGTCTGACCTAACTATAAAAGTAATTTCTTATGTATTTATTCATTCATTGAATCATTGTTAAGTGCAAGTATATGTGCACTAGAGGGGGTCGTCCCCCAAGTTAGTACTCAGTAAACAATTTATGTACAAGACCTGTGCTTTATATATTAACTTATGTTGCCTATATGGAGTTCTAATTTGAGTACGTTTGGTCAATTTGTTTGAAAGGTGTGTAAGGATCCCAATAGGTAGCGACTTAGAGAAGTTTGTCATTATAAATAAAGTGTAGGACTATAGGAGAAATGAGTTAAGGTCATGTAGAATAGAGTACCATTTCTATCCATAAAGATTCATGATGTTGATAATTCTACCTATGAATAAATAAAATTGTGTAACCATGAAAGATGGAAGTTGTTATTGTTATCCATAAAAGTTGGGAATATTGACAAAATGTATACATGAATAAAATTAACGTTTCGATATTTTTATCGCGTAGAAACCATCTTTTGTGGGTACAAAACTAATTTCGTTAATTCATGGTTAATATTTTCAGTGTTTTATAGTTAGAAATGGTAGTTTACTCGGTCATTTATTGAGATTAGTCTCTTTCTAGAATTCGAAATCAACTCTTGAATTAGGTTCCTTGTATTCTGTTACATTGATTTGGGAATAATACCTGTTATCTATCACTATTCAATTAACTTCAGGTGGATGCTTTGTCAACCAAACGTGGTGCAGAAGGTGGATCAGGCATTGAACGAGTAGTGAATCAGGTCAAACAATACTAATTATTGGATAAATAATTCTGATATCATTAATATTAAAAAATGGCATTATTATTTGCAACTGCAGTTACTAATTGAGCTAGACGGTGGGGGGCAACGCCAAAATGTTTTTGTCATTGGTGCAACAAATAGGTAAAATTTTATTTGTCATATCTATTTAGTTATTTTTGTTTCCATCTTATTGCAGTGAAGTAAATTTCTCATTTTATAGGCCTGATAGGATGGATGAGGCTCTCCTCCGTCCTGGTAGACTTGGTAAACAACTTTACGTTCCTCTGCCAAGCACTGACCAGCGGTTTTCAATATTGAAAGCTCTTACAAGGAAGGAGCCTGTTGATCCTACTGTGGATCTGGGAGCCATAGCTGAAGCGTGTGAAAATTTTAGTGGCGCAGACCTTGCTGAATTGGTTTGTCCCTGTTTTATCTTTTCCTGCTTGTTTTAATAATCCTTTGAAGGAGGAATAATGGGGGAAGTTGTCATTTTCTTGATGATACAGGTGGATGAAGCAACTCGTGCTGCTCTTGATGAGAAATATACCGCAGTTGAAGAAGCTTTGACCTCAGTTGAAGCCTCTAGTGATACTTATACTTGCAAGCCAAGACATTTTGATATAGCACTTAGTAAGGTCTTTCCCTCTGTGTCTCCCGCGGTATGTCCCATTCTTTTATGTATCTCTCTTTCACACATTAAAGCTGCTGTCTTACCGAGTAAACTAAGGAACTTGTTTCATTTATTTGAATCAGAAAAGGCGTAGGTATGAGCGCTTAGCAAAGCATTTTAAAGCATCATGAGGATCATGGCACTGATTGTTTTAGGATATATAACCCCTCCTTGTCTAGTCGACTTAAACTTGAGCACTTCAAGTAGTAGCACTACAAGAAAATGTGTATTAAAATATTTTTTAGCTGGAATATTTTTAAGTTTTAACACTTATTTCAGGTTATTTTTTTGTGATAATATGTTATTAATATTTGAAAGTTATTGCCTAGTAAGTCAAACATGGCGGTGTTGCTTCCTAGAACCAAAACTATAGATTTATCTGGCAAAAAAAATGGGTTGCTAATACAGTGCAAAGTAAGAGCTTCCTCGACTTAAGATGATTTACTCAGTATTATTAAAGTATGCTGCACAGATGTATACTCTTATTACATTTAATTTATTTTAAAATGAGTTTGATTGGAGTTGTTTTTGCTTATATTGTTTCTCATAAAGAAAATAATCAAATTTGTAAATCTCAAGTTGTCATTTTTTAAAAAATGGGGAGTAGACAATATCTAACAATATGAAAGGCTTGATAATTACTTATAGTTGTAGAATATTTAAAACAACGGGGTATGGAAGGGTATAGAACAAAAAAACTAACAGAACTAAGTAAAACCAAGACTATATGGTATATGTATATGTTCTAAAGCAATCAAATAAATTAGCTACTCTCGATTATCAGAATTTGAAGTAACATCTAATTTCGTTGAACAAGTTATAGATGAGACATATAAGAAGGTGAATTTTTTTTTTTTTAACACTAGAAAGACTACTTGAAAATGTGAAAGACTTAGAAGAAAAAGAAAGAATCCAAAGGTAGAAAAAAAAAATTCAAAAATTGGGTTGAAAAGTAATCAAATAAGAGAATGTCATGAACAAAAAGATATTCCACCCAAAATTATCAAGTTGCAATCTTTTTTTAACATTTTTTATTTTTATGAAATTATTTTGTATATTATTACTTTTTTTTTTTTAATAGTGTTTGTATTGCAGGCGAAAAATTTCTGCTTCAAATCCATGCTTAAATAAAGTTGTATTGCCATTTTATTTATGTCAAGACATTACTAATCAATCATAAAATCAAGTTACAACACTAAATTTGAATAATTAATTAATAAAATAGAAAACTATTTATTTAAATTTTGCATTTTTATGTTTCTTTTCAGATTTGTAATGAATGACTTTATAAATTTTCTATTTTTGTTTCGTTTATATTTTTGACTATTTCTCGTATTCTTATCATAATATATTTTCACTCACCCTTAGTTATATCTATTGTTTTGCATTGATACAATGAGAATAATATAAAACTATTTTTATTTACTCATGATCTGTACAATCTTTATTACACAATTAACAAAAATTCACAATTAACATAAAAAAATGGTGAATCCTCTATGATGAGCATATTATCAAGCTAAGCATTTTTTTTAGTAAGTAAACATCTCTTGTATCCGATTAAGGATCAAAGAAACTTTAGAAGCATCATAAAACTCATCCTGTAACACATAGCATAGGCTAGTCAAACCAGGATTATTAACAAGTCACACTCAAAATTAAACCACAACATTAGACACAAAATAAGCATCATAAAGACATAAGATCACATAAAAAAATATAATAAATCAACTCAATTTATATCAATATCAACTTATTAGAAATCTATTGAACCAAGGTGGCATCATTAATTATTCCAAACACTCTTTAATTTTCTCTTAATAACATTCTTATTCTAAGTGTTAAAAATTTTTTTGAATACATTTACAGAAGTGTTCCTTCTCCTTCAATATTAAAATTAAAAAAAACTGAAAAAACAAATAAATTGTCTAAGCTAATAATAATATTAATATATATTTTTTGGAAGTAAGATAAATAAAATACATATTATTTTTTAGAATGGTATACAAACTTATCCTATTCATAAGACAAATATTTTCATGATATGTTCTTGTTATTTTTTTTCAAATACAAATAATAATAATAATAATAATAATAATAATAATAATAATAATAATAATAATAATAATAATAATAATAATAATAATAATAATAATATGATTATAATATGAAAAATTTCAAAACCTTTTATATATGTGATAGAAAAATAAAATAAAACGAATCAAGGTGCATGAATAGTAAAATCGTATTTTGGAAAAGTACATATACCAATTTTTTTTCTTTCTTTTTAGAGATGATTTGACATATGATTTAATGATTTTCAAATTCTTAATAAAAATGTAAACATAAATATTTTATTGAATATTATATTCAAATGCATTAAACTTTAGATTCAAATATATAAAAAATAAAATTCAACAAATTTTTTTTTTTACATTTTATGACATACAAAACATAAAAAACGATAAATCTAACTATTAAATATTTTTATCATTGATTAAATAATTAATATTTTCTTCAAAATCTTCAAAAAAATCAAATACTTCGTAATTAGTGGTGTAATTTTTAGCAACATCTTTTAAAACGAAATTTGTTTTCATTCGTTTATCATCTTTCTTTAAAGATGTTTGATTGTTTGATAAAAATTAACTGAATACTTTGAAATACAACAGGTACATAACCAACGACCCTTATCGCCAGTCGCCACAATGAAAGCATTTATTTTCTGTTTTCTTCTTCTTCCTATTATTTCTTTCATGATTATCCCACTTCTTGTGAATTTTTTTTTCTTCCATAATTTTTTTTATCAAAATCTTGTCATTTACCACTTTTGAGGTTATAATTTGCTGCATTTACTTAAAAAAATGAGACGATACCGGCTGGACATCCTTTATGATTTCTCATGAGAAATTCATTATTTTGTTTAGCAACAAGGAAATATGCAATTAGTTTAGAATATTTTTAAATCTTTTTTCTTAATATTGCTGCTTCGAGGTATGGAAGATCGATCGAATAATTTTTTTCTAACATATCGTTATCAAATATCTTTTTTTTACATAATTTTATTTGTGAGGTAATTTAAAAAATTACAAAATTATATTCTTTATGGATTTAAAATTTTATAGGCACAATTGTATACATTCATAATAGATTTGAAAAAATATCATTGTCTTTTGGTGATTATAACTTTTCAAAAGATTTTTTTCACAGATCAGGATCTTTCAAAGTGTGATATTCATTCTTCAATGTTTCATCAAGATGATGACAAATGCATATCATAGCTTTAGATTTATCCTTTTAGATGCTTTATTATCAATTTTATAGTGTCTCAAAGACCTTTTGAATCAAGATAAATTTTAACATCTAATATCCGTGATAAATAGTTATTTTTAAATATATTAAGAGCATTAAATTTAAGATGATAAAATTTTAACATAACATAAAATTATTACCTATGCCTTTTCTTTCTCAAATTTGATCATAGCTTCATGCTAATAAAGTATTGTAGAATAAACAAAAAAAAAGTAGATAAAGAAATAAAATAGAAAGAATAAAATTTTTTTATTAATAATTTTTAATATGTATATCTCATTATAATTGAGATTTTATAATACGTTCTCAATAATAATATACTCACTAAAATATATATTATATAGATATTACATAAAACAAAAAAAAAGTATAGGTAAATAATGAAAATACTAAACAATGTGAACAATAGATATATTAAATGTTTAATTTATTAGGTATACAGATAGTTATTTTAATATTAAAATTTAAGTAGATAATTTAGTAGTATAGTGTGCTTTTATTTTATTGGACTAATTTTAAATCTTATTGTTCATATTATTTATAAAAATTATTGCCTATCTAACAAAATTATATATATATATATATATATAGCCAAGTCTCTGGTGGCTATGTCTATGGTAACTAGTGGTGGCTAAGGCTACACTTTTAACTTAAAAAGTGTAACTCTTCATAAAGAAAAGCGTCACCTAATGGAAAAAAATAAATTAGAAGAATTAAGAGAAGAAATAATTAAGTTATCAAAATTAATAGATCAAAAATTAATGATTTTAACTAATGTTAACTGTAATGACACCGAATTCTTAAAATCAATACAAAATGATTTTTCTCAAAATCTTTATTTTACTATAAGTTTTATTGAAGGACTTCAAAAACCTGAAAAAACTTATTTTTCACACGGAATTTCTAAAAAATGTTACCATGGAAATGATTCCCCACATCTATATCATACTTTTAACCCACAATTAAATTCTATAGTAGATATGCTTGAAGAAATATTAACATCCATAAAATTTCAAAGAAATAAGGAAAAAGAGAATCCCAAGGAAGAAAAATTTCAAAACATAATTAACATAACAGATTTAAGAGTAAAACCACCACTAAAATTATGAATATTGAAGAAAAATTAGAAGAAGTTACAATGCTTTTTAAACAATTACAAATGGCTCAAGAAAATAATATTATGGAACATGGTTTTCAGATAGAGGAAGAATTAGTAAATTCTGAAAATATAGAAAATGAAGAACACATTCTAGATTATTCAAGTGACGAAGAACCGACTATTCCAATACAAGTAAAAAATGAAGCTGGAACATCTAAGGATAATCAATCTCAATTTAAATGGGAAACATGTTTTGATAATTATGCTTTTAAAAAAGGGTTTATAAATAAAGATTCAAAATATACAAAAATACCATCAAAATACGTTCCTAAAATCCAGGAAATGGAAGGAGAAAGAATGCTCGATTTAGACTGCAAAAAGAACGAAAAAGAAATTTTTGAAAATTGGTTGAATTCCTTCTTATTAGAAGCCTTTACTAATCCAAAACTTGGTGAATTATCTGGAAGGGACATTTGGAATTACATAGGGTTTCATACTAAAGGAACTATAAGAGATTATATGACATCAATAGAAAACCAAATAATAGAAGAATTAGAAACAAAAACAACAGCTTATGATAAGATATTATATATAATGATGATTTTATATAAAGAATTTTTTGGAAAAAATATTATAGATCATAGACAAGAAGTCTATAATAAAGAATATCAAGAAGCAAAAAACCATTTAGCTAATATTCAGATATATGATTCTAGAATACATTATTACAAATTAAAAGAAGAAGATAAAAATCATTATCTTAGTATGTACATAACAAAACTTCCATATCCTGCTAATGAATTTATAATGGGAAAATTTATAAGAGAAATAAATAGAGGAACAATTGAAAATAATTTTGGTGGAGCAACCTCTGCTATAAGAGAGGAAATAAAAGAACGTTGTATGCAAGAAGCAACTCAAAAAAGATTTGCAAATATAATCAGAATTTGCTATCAGGATAATGAGGAGATACCTCAAAAATATGGTCTTAATAAAAATCTTCAAAGAAAAAGAAAATATCAATTTAGAAAAAGAAAATACTATCCAAACTGGAAAAAAAAGAGATATTTTAGAAAAGAAAATAACAATAAAAACAAAAGACAAAGAAATAACTATTGCCCGAATAAAAAAGAAAATTATAAATGTTGGTATTGCCAAGAAGAAGGACACTACGCAAATGAATGCCCGAAAAAGAAGGATACAAAGGATCTTACTAAACAAATAGAAATTGCTAAGTCTTGTTTCATGGAACCATTAGAAGAATCTGATGATAACTTAGACTATATTTTTGAATATGTCTCGGAAACAGACTCAGAGACTGAGCAATAATGCTACATTTATTACTATAAAAATAACAGAAAAGTTTATAAATGCTTTCATAGATTCTGGGGCAACACAATGCTTTGCTAGTTCAAGTATAAAACTTGATTGGAAAAAATTAAAGAAACCATTAAGAGTTAGAATAGCTGACAAATCAATACATAAAATTAACCAAAAAGCAGAGATGGTTGAAATTTTTATTCAAA
The DNA here is from genome assembly GCF_003086295.3 of Arachis hypogaea. NCBI lineage: Eukaryota > Viridiplantae > Streptophyta > Magnoliopsida > Fabales > Fabaceae > Arachis > Arachis hypogaea. Next base: position 7,288,538 of record NC_092039.1, on the reverse strand, counting down.
ATTATAGGTTCATTGTTCCATCTATATATATGTTAGATTCTGGAATGGATTTTATCATAGGAAATAACTTTTTAAAGCTATATCATCCATTCATTCAAGAATTAACATATATAGTTTTAAAAGCTCCACACGATTCTTCAATAAATCAAAAATCAAAACGTATAAGAATACCAACTACTACTATAGATAAAATCTTAAAATTTAAAATATTTTCTATATTAGAAACATGTTATTTAAATCTATACTTTCAGATAAATATTCCAAAAAATAATCTTGAAATAAAGATAGAAGAACTCTTGGATGAAATTTGTGCTGAAAATCCTTTAGATATTAAAAATACAAATAACGAATTAGTAAGCATTAAATTAAAAGATCCCACAAAAGAGATAAATGTTCCAAATAAAATTCTTTATTCCACGAGAGATAGAGAAGAGTTCTCATTAGAGTGTAAAGATCTTTTGGAAAAAGGAATTATAAGATCAAGTAAAAGTCCTCATGCGGCTCCAGCTTTTTACGTTGAAAACAACAATGAAATTAAAAGGGAAAAACGAAGAATGGTAATAAACTATAAGAAAATGAATGAAGCAACTATTGGTGATGCTCATAAACTTCCAAGAAAAGATTCTATTTTAGAAAAAATCAAAGGAGCAACTTGGTTTTCATCTCTTGATGCAAAATCAGGATATTGGCAACTTCGTTTAGACGAAGAAACAAAGAAATTAACTGCTTTTACTTGCCCAACAAAAGAATCAACAAGTGTGTTGCTTTATGAATGGAATGTATTACCATTCGGATTAAAGCAAGCCCCAGGTATTTATCAAAGATTTATGGAAGAAAATCTAAAAGAGTTAAATGAATTTGTTTTAGTATACATTGATGATATACTAATTTTTACAAAACAGGATAAAGAAGATCATCTTCAAAAATTATTAATAGTTTTAGAAAGATGCAAGGAAAAAGGATTAGTTCTTAGTAAAAAGAAAGCAAGAATAGCAAAACAAGAAATAGAGTTCCTTGGATTAATTCTATCCACTCAAGGAAAGCTAAAACTTCAACCAAATGTTCTAGAAAAGGTAAATTTATTTCCTAATAAAATAGAAGATAGAAAACAATTACAAAGATTTTTAGGGTGTATAAATTATATTTCTAATCAGAGATTTTTAAAGAATATAACAGAATACACTAAAAGTTTATTTCCAAAAATAAGTACTAAAAAAGTATGGAAATGGGATGAAAAAGATAGTATACAAATTCAAAGAATTAAAGAATTATGTGAAAAACTTCCAGAACTTTATATTCCAGAAGAAAATGACTACTTAATAGTAGAAACAGATGCTTCAGACATAACCTGGTCAGGATGTCTAAAAGCTAAGAAAGCTATAAAAAGTTTGGAACAAGAAAAAGAATCACTAGATTCTAAATATCCCCCAAAGGAATTACTTTGCAGGTATATTTTAGGGACTTTTACTCCAACAGAACAGAGATATACTACTCATGAAAAGGAAACTCTAGCAGCAATTAAATCTCTTAAGAAATGGAAAATTGATTTACTACCCAAAGAATTTACATTAAGGACAGATTCAAGTTATTTAATAGGTTTCATACGATATAATTTGAAAGTTGATTATAATCATGGACGATTGGTAAGATGACAATTATTTTTGTTACAATATCCAATAAAAATTGAATATATTAAGGGTGACAAAAATGTTATTGCAGATACATTAACAAGAGAATGGAGTTCGTCTACAACGCATTAAATCAAGAAATTCAAAAATATGAACAAGAACTCGAAAAATGCAAGCATTGTCAGCAAATAAGGACACAGATCCAATCCCTCAAGAAGGCCATCGAAACAATGAAATCAACACAACAACCAAAACCATCAGAGTTCAGCCAGCTAAGCGTGGTGGACAAATCAGGTGAGGAAAAAATTCCAGAAAATAAAACAATTGCTGAAATTATCAAAAAATCCACCCAAGATAAAAAATATTAAGTAATTTATAATGGACCCATGAAAGGAGTATATGATGCCTGGGAAAAAGCAGCACCATTTACACAGCAATCAAGGATAATTCATAAAGGAGGGTTTTTAACACTGGAAGAGGCAAAGGAATCTTTTAGAGAATATGAAACTCTTCATCCAGAGCAAACCCTAAAAAGAGCAGATAAAGCTCCAATTCAAACCCAGAGAACAGGGATAATAAGAAACATTCCTACAAGGGCTGAAATCAAGGAAAAGAAAAGGGTTTGTAGATCAAATCTCAGAGAAACCCTTAACATAGTCTTGAATTGGACTGCAGAAAAGAGGGCAATCTTGGGATATTATCCTATTGCCAAAGAACAGCTAACAAAGCTGGTTATATTTCCAGAGGCTTCCCCATCTGACACCTATCAGTTTTTCCAGTATGGATTAATTGATACAATTTTAATTTTTAATGATTTGAAAATTATTAGTGAGTTTCCTGCAGGATTTATTGATGCAGTAAAAAGATTTAAAAATATGATTGACAACGTAAATCCAAGGGATATATCCCTAAAATTTACGAATAGTCAACCTATTTTTAATGAAGAAGAATAATGCTTGGTTCCAGCACATCAAGTGATCTTCATGTCCGTCTTTCCAGGAAATTTTCAACCAATTGATCAAGTTCAAGATTTAACAATCTACAGTCATGAAGGAAGACTAGCCAGCACACTAGCAAGGGTCTTCGAAAGAACTCAAAAGATAACAAGGGAATCTCACACAAGAATCAATTATAAAAGCAGAAATACTTTGCTTGTGTCCAGTAAAAGGAATGAAATTGAAGAAAGAGAGATGAGACTCTTAGTGGAATTTGAATCAGCATTCTACAACTTATCTGGACTCTTAGAAAAGCTCCCCGAAGGGATAAAGAGGAATCTCTGCTATTTGATAAAAGACAGAGAAGACCACAAGTGCCAGCTATGTGTCTCAGAGTTATCTGAAGAAAGCAATAATAAAACGGAATCAGCCCACATGATAAAGGAAGAAGACAACGCATCTGAAGGTCACATGATGAAAGAGGAGGACAGCACATCTAAAACATCTCTTAACATTATTGCATAGTGACGTAAGCGCTTAGGTCATAGAGCACCAATAATGTAGCTGGTGCAATATAATAAACAATGACGTAAGCAATGACGTCATAAGAAGGGTAAGGATGGGAATTGTCCATCAGACCCAACCATTATAAATAGGTTGCTTAGGCAATTGAAGAAGGCATCAGACAATAGAAAGCAGGAGGCTAAGAGTACTCATATGCTAGGAGAGCAAGGAGGAAGCTGCCGAGGCGATTCTGTAGTCTGAAGAAGAATTCCCTTAGGAAAAACCAATTCTAAACTCCCCTCTGGAGTTAGTATCTATAATCTCCCCTCTGGAGATAAAAACATGTTATGTAAAATATTCTAAATAAAGGAAGTTTTTCTCCAGAAAGGTACGCCTTTATCCTAATCTCTTAGTTATGAATTATTTAGAAAGTTTAGAATTAACGGAAGAATCTGATTATTATAGGTTATCTGCTTTATTAGATAATGAAAAACAGGCTGTTCTAAAAACAGAATTAAATCTCAAATCAAATGAAAATTTTAATAAACAAAATCTTTTAAAAGAAGTTTTTAATAGAAAAAATATAATATACTATGGAAAAATTCAACTTGAAGCCCCTATAAAAATAAAATCTGCCAATGGAGAACTTGAAATAGCTTTGATAAATGATGAAGAATTGAGTAAACAGATTGAGAAAATTAAGGATCAACAAAAAAGATCTAAAATTGGATGGATCCATATTAGTACTATACAAGTCTTAATCAAATCTACATATATGAAAGGAGTTAATTCACCAATAAGCTTAGCAATCTGTGATAAAAGAATTACTGATGATCCAATAGATCAAATAATTGGAATTGTTCATGGAAACTTGGCAAACGTAAATGTTAAATTCAATGCCCATCTTGGATACGCTATACCTTTATCAACTGAAAATCTTGGAAGATCTATAAGCTTAGCTTATAAATTTCACAGAAAGAATCTAATGGAACAAGATGATGAACCATTTTCAATTACATATGCGATAAATTATGCTTTAACGAATAGCCATCATAGTATAATATTTAAAAACAGAGAAAGAATTTATGTTGATGAATTATTTCAAAAAATTGTAAAAACAGAAATACCAAAATATAAAGCTATTGAAAACCCAGTTCTATTATTAAAAGAACCATCAGGAAAATTAGTATCATCAAATTTTCAAATAAGAGAATCTAAAATTAATAGCCCTTTAAGTTTATCTAAGCTAAAAATCAAAGAAGAAAATTCTGAAATAAAAGAACTAACAAAAAAGGTCGAAAAATTAAATGAAACCCTAAACACTAAATTATGACAGTAAATAAAGAAGAAATATATGTGACTTATCAAGACAAGAAACAAGAGCTATTTGAAAGAAAAAATCGGTTGAATTATTTACAATTTTCTGAAATAAATCAAAGAGCATTCAAAGCCCTAAAAATAATCTATGACAAGTTGAAAAGAGAAGTTGAAGAGCTAGAGAAATTAATAGAATCTCTAGAAAATAGTGATGAATCAATGATAGAGTTTGCAGAAATTTTAAAATAAATAATGAAGCATAAAAAGATTGAAAAACCAGAAAATAAAATTAAAAGAAATAGGACGAGAAAATTAAAAGGTAAAATAAAGGAGTATAAAAGGGAATTAAACAATCTTCAGATTAAAATTAATGATCTTATAATAAGAAGGATAGAAATAAGAATAAATATAAACAAGTTGGAATTGAACTTAAAAAAGTTATAAATGCCTGAAAAACCATATTATGACCTAAAAGAATTAAAGCTGTTAAAAGAAAAAATGGAGAATGAAATTGAAAAATTAAACAGATATTTAGAAACAGGAGAAAGTGTAGAAATAAAAGAAGTTATTGAGGATTTGAGAAGTTATATTAAAGAAAAAGATAAACAGATAAAAGATTTTATATACAATAATCCATGCAAAAAGGAATATTATAAACTAAAACAAGATTGAAAAGTTATAAACTGGTAGAATGCAAAAAGGAATATTATAAACTAAAACAAGATTGAAAAGTTATAAACTGGTAAAAATGGTCAATACTTTCAAAGAAAAATTTGAAGAGCTAATAGAAATTTCGAAAAAGAAATTAAAAGAAAAAATCGAAATTAAAAATTTGGTATCAGAGCCAAGTTAACGATTAAGGGTAACACTTTCTCTTTAAGCAACACTTTTAGTGATACGCTTTCAATTACCAAATGTCCACAATTAATTGGTAAACTTCTTTGTAGTCACCATAGGTACAATAAACTAATAGGTACCATAGAAGGCACCTATATATATATATATATATATATATATATATATATATATATATATATTGTGGTTTAGTGATGATATTGCACGGTTTTCAATATCTATCAGTTGGTGGTTTAGTGAATCAAATTAAGTTAATCAAGACATTCATATTTCATAACATTAGTATCTATTTTGATATAAAATTTATTATATATTTTCTAATTAATTTTACTCCCTAGACAACTAATTCTAAGCATACATAACGAAGAGTAAAATATATTTTGTATCTTTAACATTTTAAAAATTTTAATATTTAACCCAAATATTATGAATAAATATGAATGTCACGATTCAAAATGAACTATGATTAGCGCTCAGCGAAATTATCCTCTAATAAGCCTAACAAATTTAAATATAAGTTAAATAAAAAAATTATAAATGTTTTTAATAAATTTACAAATATTAGAATGAATAGTTACATATTATTTTAACAAAAAACATAAAATAAATCAATATGATTAAATTCTGCCCGTAACATATAGAACATATAACATCTAAGAACTTAACAAAAAATGAGTACTTATTACAGATAATTACCCTTGGATAATAAAAGCTCACAATCGACGACTATCAGTTCCTGAATTTTTTTTTAGAAAATAGAGTAAATTTTACAACTCAATGACTAGATAATATACATATAATTCACATGAGACCATATAAATCATACTATCAAAATATATTTTATTTAAAAAATAGTAATTTATACAAATAAGTGAATCGATAAAGGAGTTCTCAATAAAGAAATCAAATCAAATATTCCACACATTAGGCTAGCAATACTCCTACTAGTTGAGGTATGAGGCAGATGCATCTAAGTTAACGTTATAACTGCTGTTAACTACGATTTTCTAATAAGAGCCTCCCAAACCAATTCAAAACATATAATTTCAAATACAATAAATTTCTTAAATCTTCAAATATCTGAGGTATCAAATCAAATCAAATAGTACTTTCTCATCCAAATCTTTTCTAACATATTTTCTCAATCATAAGAAATTTTAAATATTTTTCACAATTTTAAAGTAAGTGAATACCGATAAATAATTCAATGCTTCAAACATATTCGAGTAAATCAAATGTTCTTAAATACTATAAATCTTCATCAAACATACATATAGTCTCATGTAAAATTTCTAAGGTGTAAGCTTCACAAAGATAACTATTCAACTATAATAAATCAATTATTCTAATCAAATTAAAATTCTTTGACAATAATTTTATAAATATAATTAAAAGCTCATAATAGCATAAATCAGAAAGTCAACAATTATAGATATAAAGTCTACTCACAATTTGGTCTTAAGAGACTGAAGAGACCGAAACCAGAGTGTCAAAGTAAAAAGTGAGGAAGGTTAAAGTAGAATGGAAGGAGAGAGAGCGTAGGATTTAGGCCAAAGCAGTGGCAATGACAATAACACAACACCAGACAAAAGCAATAAATTCAAATCGAATAAAAACACAAATACAAACATAATTCTAGAAAATTTAAAACAGAATAGAGGCAGAAAATAAATCAAAACAAGAGCAAGGCAGGAAAATAAAATGGTGACAAAGATAAGGTGAAAATAGAACAAACAAAGGGAAGAAGCTAGATCAGAACAGTGGCGAGGTAGTATTGTCAGTGAGTTTCAAAGCGTCGGCGTGTTTTCTGGCGACAGTAGAGGTGGCACTGGTCAAAAGCAAAATAGTGGTGGCATCAATTCCTCTCCTCTGGAAGTGGGTCAAGAAGCTCCGACGAATAGAGGGAGGCGGGGGTCAGCCACGGTGGAGCAGAATAGGGGCTGAAGTAGCTTCGGGGTGCACCAGCAGTGAGCTCCGGTGACAACAACGGTCGCAACAATGACAAAAGCCTCTATCGTCACCTCCGCTCATGAATACTACCCTCCTTTTCTATAGTTAATTAGTAAATTTATCCAAAATTTGAGTAACTCTACCTTAAACATGATCGAGAGATCTCCATTTACTCACTTGTACACAAATAAAACACACTCTTCTTTTCATTATACGAGCTTCCGCCGTTGCCGCTTCTGTCCACTGCTCGCGTCGCATGAGCTCTCTGCATCACCGCTTGCGTCGCATAAGCTCCCTCTCCGCCACTCTCATCGCATCTGCTCCCTTCATCGCCGTCGTGGCAAAGCTCTCTCCGTCGCATGATACGTGTTTTAAATGTTCGTGATATGAAGAGTTCAAGTGTTATTTAGAAAATATTAGTTTATATATTTAGAATGTTTTAATTTAATTTGATGTATTTTGATTCTGTTTATTTAATTACTAGATTGAGTCTTATGTTTATGGGCTTTAGGGTTTTTCTTTGTTTTAACCTAATAAGAGGTTATAAATACCTTCTTAGCTATTGTAGTCGTAGTATACAATGATTTAGAAATTTGAAAATCCTTTTTTGGTTTCGTGATGAAACTATGGTGTAGACAATTGAGGTTGAGGAGTCCATCTCTTGTTGTATCGGGGAATTGGGTAGAAGGTTGAGGAGTCCCTTCGATTCAATTCCCAAACTATGGCGTTGACAAGTTAGGTTGAGGAGTCCCTTTCTTGTTGCGTCAAGAAATTGGGTAGAAAGTGGAGTGATTCTCTCTGTACTCAATTTCATCCTATCCTTTTTGTTTCTATTTCAATTTTATTGTACTTTTTTTATTCACTTTGAATCCTTATCTTTTTGTTTATCTTTTATTCCTTTATCATTTGGTATCAGAACTTAGGTATTAGATTAATTCTTATTAATCTATATTTATTCTTCTTTTATCATAAAAAGAGAGTCCAATGTCTGTCGCATCTTTTTTTTTAAATTCTTGCATTTTTGTTTTCTGTTTGTGTTTCATTATTGTTGATTTTATTGTTTAAAAAAAATAAAAAAAGCATACAATGCAAAAAAAAAGAGAAAAAAAAGTATAGTGAAAAAAAAAGAAATTATCTTTTTTGTAATTATTGTCTTTTTCATATACTATTTTTTTACCTACAAGATTGGAGGACGAATCTTTTTTGAAGAGGAGAAGAATGATATGTGCTTCAAATATTCGTGATATGAAGAGTTCAAGTGTTATTTAGAAAATATTAGTTTATATTTTTAGAATATTTTAATTTAATTTGATGTATTTTGATTCTGTTTATTTAATTACTAGATTGGGTCTTATGTTTATGGGCTTTAGGGTTTTTCATTGTTTTAACCTAATAAGAAGTTATAAATACCTCCTTAGATATTGTAGTCGTAGTATACAATGATTTAGAAGTTTGAAAACCCTTTTTTTGGTTTCATGATGAAACTATTGTGTGGACAATTGAGGTTGAGGAGTTCCTCTCTTGTTTCATCGAAAAATTGGGTAGAAGGTTGAGCAATTCCTTCGATTCAATTCCCAAACTATGGCGTTGACAAGTTAGGTTGAGGAGTTCCTTTCTTGTTACGTCAAGAAATTGGGTAGAAAGTAGAATGATTCTCTTTTGTACTCAATTTTTTCCTATCCTTTTTGTTTCTATTTCAATTTTAATATACTTTTTTTATTCAGTTTGAATATTTATTTTTTTGTTTATCTTTTATTTCTTTATCACCACAACTCTTGTTGCGTCTGCTCTCTTCGTCGCTATCGTTGCAGAGCCCTCTCCATCGCCGCTCTCGTTGCGTATGCTCCTTTCGTTGCATCCTCGCACGAGCTCTCTCTGCCGCCACTCTTGTCGCGTCTGCTTCCTTTGTCGCATCGTCGCACAAGCTCTTTCTGCTGCTGCTCTCATCGCATATGCTCCCTTCGTCGCACGAGCTCTCTTCACCACTTCTCTCGTCGCATGGGCTCCCTTTGCCGCCACTCTCATTGCATACGCTCCCTTTGCTCCCCTTCCATTTGCTCTCAGTTCTTCTTGTAACCGTCTCTGCCTCTACCATTTTTTTTTGCTATTTATGATTTGTTTTTTATCGTTGATCAATATGTTATTATTGATTTAGTGCTAATGTTGCTGTTAATATAAGTGATTTCTACTATCAATGTATTGTAGCTGCTCATTGTTGATGAAATTACTGATTAAATTCTTGATCAAATTAGGTTAGTTTTAAATTTTTTCTTAATCTATACTTATATTATATGTTATTGATAATATTGATAATAAACTTAATCATAGCTTTGTTATTTGGTTTTGGATCTGTTGCTTGAGATTAGTTACTTGAAATTTTGGTTTAGTTAGATGATTTTGTATTTTTCTTATTTTATTTCAATTTAATTATTTAGGTGAAATTTTGGTTGAATCTGTTAGTCGTCTGAATCTTTGACCTGGTAGTTTGAATGGTTGAATGATTGGTTCATTTGTTCAGAACCTTGTGTTATTTTGTTTAACCATTAGTTGTTCTTGTAATCAGATGTTAGAATGTCTTGTTATATTTTACAGGAATGGATGCCCAAGTGGCTTATGGCTTCCATTATCAACGTAATGAAAAACTTACCTTGCAAGTGGTCCAATAACGAACAAGGTACTAACTTTTAAGCCGTTGTATGCTCTTTCTAAATTAAGTATTATTGTTGTTGATTATAAATTTTTTTTAGCAAGAAATTAGTAATCTATATCTTTTCTTTTTTTGCATTTGTATGTTGGTATTAACTGTTTGACTTGTAAAATGATACAACAGATTTTACTCCATAAAGGATTTTAAAACCTTTTTTTTGCTTTTGTTTTTTTGTTTTTTTTTCTAGTCGCAGATCATATACTCTGGTTATAGTTGTACCCAGGACTGGCTCTTCACACCTTGTTCAACTGATCTGGGTTTAAGACAAGATATACCAACTAAAGCAATTTTTTCTAAGATAAATTTAAAGAAAAAAAAAGAAAAATCATGCAACAACTTTTAAATATGAAACAAATATTTCTTTAGATAAGAGAATGATTATTTTACTAGTACTAGAATTGTCTCTTCTTTTCTTTTTGTAAAACAAACTAGGGTTTGAGTTGTCAAAAGGTTTTCTATTTTCAGAGTTTGTCTGTGCTATAATGTTGTAATCTTGTGTTCTATTGCATACCTATAGTATAATTCTTGCTAGTGTTTCCGAAATATTTTGAAAACGTCATTATATTTCACCACATTTTAGATGTTACTACTCTGTATTTTTTTCGTCTAAGTTTTGAACTCCTGTTTTAATTTATAGAATTCTAAATTATTTGCCTTTACAACCTACTGAATTTGAAGTAGCAATCTCTTTGTTGTTTTTAGTTTGTTCATTTTGCATGATAAAGTTACATTTTTTTTTCAATAGCAATAGTTGCACCAAATCTTCACAACTATTGAAGTAGAAGAGACCCATGGAATAAATTCAAACCAGAATATTTAAAAAAGGTATTGTATTTGTGTTGCTTGACACCTTAATATAAGGTTAGGTCGTTAGGGTGTACAAGTTTACATTGTCTTAGCAATGGGAATAAGTGTTTGTTTGGGTGTTATTAAATCGATAAAAATTTCTAATAATAAAAGTAAAAACACTAGAAAAATAAAAAAAACATTTGTTTTGAGAAGCCACAATTTACATATTTTTTTAAAAGATCTTTTTTCTAAAAAAAAGATGTTTTTCACATAATAAATGAACAAAAGAGTAATTTGATCTTATTTTACCCAAATATAATTGATAAATAAAAATATCTTTTTACATGAGATATCCAAATGTAAAATCACTTTTATTTTTATAAAAGATCTTTTAAAAAAATATCATTTAAAAAATATTTTTCGAAAATGGCATCCAAACAAACCCTAATTCCTCTTTTACCACCACAAAAACTAAGGAAAAAAAATCCCATCATATCAACCCATACGATATTCTCATTTCCCTGTACTTTGGTGATTATATATCAACACTCAATAGACCTGTTCTACCTGACTGCCATTGACTTCTGACCCATCTCTTAGTATAAGCTTAATGAGAATGTTACTTATATTTTTTCAAAAATTAAGGGTATTTTTTTTAAAAGGGCTTTTTTGTGTTCTTCCAGAAAGGTTTTGTTGAAGCTGACATTACTTATGGCCTTTTATAAATATATGGTTTAAAGCAAAGGTGGCATGCATCATTTGTCATGGTTGAATTGATCTCTGCAAAGCACATCACTGATCAGCGGTACACCCGAATGCAAATGTGGCCAGACCACCATGTTATTACTACTGGCTCATGTGAATTTGAAATCTTGTGTTATGTTGCATTTGTGTTGATCTGACCACTTTTAGTTTCTTGTTGTACATTGCTAATAAAATATGTCAACCTGTTGATTTCTTTTCTTCCTTTCTTTTAATTTTTTGTTGTTGATTTTTTCTTAGGCAGTGACTTTTCGATTGGAAGTAAGAGGTGGAGAGTGGGAGAATTATACGCAGATGGATGGAGAACCCTGGAGCAGCCATTGAGCAGGGACTTCTCAACAGTCGTGGAAATAAAGAGAGCACCTTTTTAGTCACTTATGGCCAGTGGTGAGTAACTCTGATGTTTTAACGTTCTACTGCAGCAAGGATTCATGCTCGGAGTGTGTATAATTAACCATAGGTATTGGCTTGGTTCTCCATTAAGTTTGAAACCACTTCTGCCAACTCTGTATCTAGAAACTAAGAGCATCTATAAATCAAAGTTATGTTTCTGATTTACGAGAATAAATTCACAATCTCAATGAAGAGATTTTCCAATGTGTTACTCAACAAACAGATGAACGTATTAGTAAGTTATTAGATACACGCTTGGTTCCTTTCGAAAAGACTCACAAGAAACTAGAGAAGTTAGACCGGGTAATTGGAAAGACCAAGAAGGAAAAACTGAAATAGAAGAAATGGAATGAGACTTATGTTAGCTATTACAAGAAAGTGAGAGCGTCAAGTAGTTTCAGTATTGTTCCACTACCACTGCCGTCGTGCCACCCTCAATCTCTTCATATAAGGACGATGATGATGATGAGGATAAAGATGACATTGAGGATTATAACTGATATTTTTATTATGGTTGAATAATACATTGAGAATTATAGTTGATATATCAATACACATGTGATTATGTTATGAATTGACTTGCTTGTTTATAGTAGTACTTTTATTCTAGTTTGATAATACGATAAACTTGTTTATTTTTTTAAAGGGAAAGTATGAGGAGCCAATGGAATATTTGTACAATGTGTACAATGGAGGTTTAGGGAGTATTAGAGATATAACCATTGAGTTCCGCTAGAGAGACAATGACATATATATACAATATGTACAATGGGCTTTTTATCTAGCCCACTTATATTTGAAAATAATAATAAACACCCAGATAACCTAATTGTAATCCCTAAAAGGAATTTACCCCTAATTCACCCCTTTCACCGTGTTACCTTATCACCAAAACACCTCATCCTCGCTGCTCACCTTCCCCCACACCGCCATCTAGCTGTCCAAATCGAAACCTGCAGCAGCACCTGGAACAAGTCTGCGTTGAAGACCCACTGTTCGCGATCGATCTCCGTCGGTGGCAGCGTCGGGATCGCACACTCGTTCCTTCCTGCCGACGCAAGTTGCTGGGCCCAAGCGCCACGCTTGATCGCCCTCGGCGGAAGCATCACCGGTGTACTTTTTGCAACTGCGTATTTGTTCTTTGTTTCGCCAACGGACGTGTTCCAGAACCTCTTTCGACCATCCAAGTTGATTGCTTTACTTTCTTCTTTTCATGATTACTCCCTGCAGTTGGTACTTGTTTTATAGAGTGTTTAATATGTTTATTTTTCTGAAACTACATGGTGAAAAAGAAATAAATGGAATTTTATTATTTTGGAGCATGAGAAATTAGATGTTGTTTGAGATTGTTACAATTGATTTAACAGCTTCGCCGCCTGACGTGAACTATTTATCGGGACCAACACGAACAACAGAACTATATCGTCGTCGAGCATCCACGTTAAGTGGGTTAGTTTCTTCCTTTCATGAAACATCATTTACCTTGCAGTTTGTAGTGTAGAGAGTGTATGTTGCTTATTTGCTTGATTTTACACGGTGAAAATGCAGTATATAGAATTTTAGTATGTTCAAGCATGTGAAATTAGTTCTTGTTTGAGATCGTTGCAATTGATATAACTTTTGAGCGGGAAAGGTGAATAAGGTTGTTAAACTAGTTTAAATAGCATTTTATTTTCCCTTCCGGTGTGGACCTTTGGATGTGATGTTACGTAAACCAGTTGATCACTGGTTTCTTATTCTTGACCATCATTGGATGGTTACTTTAGTAGGTTATTGGATATTCGGTGATAATGATAAATTTTTTTCCATGTAATTGGATGGTTACTTTAGCTGGGTATTGGATGTTTGGTGTTCATGGTAGATTTTGTTTGTCCCTTTAATTGGATGAAAACTGTAGTAAATAATCAAATTGTTGATTTTTACATTTACATGTATCCATACTTGATTATAGTTTTTATTTTATTTAGACATGCTTATTACATGGTCCACTGGAGGATTAAATCGGATGTTATTTTCTTTTGTTAATTCTTTCATGGTTCGTATTCTTTCATGGTTTGTATTTTTTCATGATACGAATACTGACTTTTGATATGAGATACCAAATACTAATTTTAAGTGATATAGGTACTACTTACTAGTTACCATAGACAGCATCCAATATTAAACAGTACAAGGTAGTGAGGCCAATATTAATGCACCAATCTCCAAAAATGAATAAATATTGCTGAAGGAAGTTCCTAATAGATGGTTACATGAGCAATATTTTTCTAAGAATTTCAATATGTTTGTCTAAGCAAGTTTCTGCCATTTCCAGGTTTACTATATAATAACAGGTTTAAGTGTTTAACCGTAGGGGGTTAGAAAAACCAGATGTTGATGGATTCAGTTTTAATTCTAGACTCAGCTACTCTTAATCCAGTTATGGTAGTATATATGTCATTATATTTTGGCTTTATTTGAACATGTAAAGCTTCGAGCCCATTTTGTAATTTTAGAATTCAGATCATACTTGCACAAATATAACAATAACCCCACTTAACTCAGTTTGCTACCCTTGGTTACGTCACAACGCAAGCCAAAATCTAAGCCATAAAATACCAAGCCTTTTTGCTGTCCTATATTAGTCGAAGTCTAAACACCTATGAAGCAGCACAACAACAAAATATTCACTGGATTAGACAAATATTGACTGAATTCTTTAAATGTTACATTGTCGTGTTATCTATCTTGTTTATTGGTTATTAATTTGAAAACATACTGCAATGTATTGCAGGTGCCAGCGGCGTGACATCAGATTAGTTTTTTTTTTGAGTTAATAGTCAATTTCGTCCCTTAAAGTGTCCTCGATCTCCATTTTCGTCCCCGAAAGTCAAAATTAATAAAAAACGTCCTCGAAAGATACCCGTGTTGATCACGTTTGTCCTTTCGTCTTCTTGGTTGATGAGATGGCAAACGGCCGCTTACGTGGCCCGTTAACTGCCAAGTTGGCCAATGCCAGGCTGTAGGATGTTGTTGCTGACAAGATAAGTTTTGTTTAAGCAATCAAATTAGTCCTTCGAGTTTATAAACCCTAATCCCAATTTGAACGATAAATACATCGAGGTGATCACTTTCGGTGGCAGTAGAGGTAAGTAGGAGGAGTAATCCCTGGCTGGCTGCGTGGATGGAGAGAGGAGATGGTGGTTGTGGTGGTGGTTTGTCACATGCATCGCACGACAGTCATGGATCCAGTGTTTCGATGCGAAGGAGGAGGGTGAATGCTCATGATGGATTATGTTTCTGTGGGTTGAAGAATGTGATTAAGAAATCTGGGACAGCAGAAAATCCGAATAGATTGTTCCATGCATGTCCAAGGTACCGGGTGATTGATGGTAAAGGAAGTTAAAGCTTTTTCATGTTCTTATATGCTATTGGGTGTTCTCTGATTTTTTTTGTTTACTCCCATCTGAAATTGCAGAAGGGCAGTCACTGCAATTATTTTAAGTGGGTTGATGATGATGAATTTAAAGCAGTGGGTGAGTGTGGTACAAAGAAAGATGCAGGAGTTTATATGGAGGTTGAAGGTGAGTATGATGAATGGAGGGTGAAGGTAGCATGGAAGTTGGGCACTTTGGAAGCTGAAGTTAGAGCTTTGAAACTAATGATGATTTTGCTGTTTGTAGTAGTTGTTATACTTTGTTGTTTCTTATGTACTTCTAAATGAACCCAGTTATCCTCTATGAACATGTAATGATGTATTGAAATTGTTGATTTGGATGGGAGTAGTTATTTGAAGTTGGAAGCAATTCCCTATCAAATGTGGATAATTTTATAAAATTTGGCAATTAATTCTGTGTTTGCATGAATTATGTTGAGGCATAAACAAAATGAAGATAGTAAGTAATCTTAATCTTAATAGTAAGTTGTGATTGACGGCTAATTGTCACATTGTCTTAATAGAGAAATAGCATAACAAAGTCATAAGGTTCTTAACTGACAAATACATTGTCCATATACTAAATTACCAGACACAAAAGCAACAAACAGAATGTTGTTTCATACACAAAATGAGTCAACAACTACACATTCCTAACAAATCAAACTTTGTCATCAGTCTTCCTTGGAACGTTGAAGCCTGGAGTAGGCACAAAGGTCATGAATTTTTCCAACCGCTTAGCAATTCCAGAACTTGTTCCCTTAATGGTCTCAGCAGAAACAGCCACATATCCAGTTGCAACATGCTTAGGGGAGGACGTTAACCTTGTTTTTCTTTTGATCACTTGCAACTTAGGTGGCCTACCAATCAATTGATCCTGTATGATCCAGTACCAAATGAGTTTCTGACATGATTAGGCTACATTCAAATTTTTTTAGGAGTGATGATAGATGATACTACCTTTAAGGGCTCCTGGGTTGGTGGGATGCATTCCGAGTCACTGGTTTCACTCTCTGAGTCAACCTGAGTGGGTGATGGAAGTGAAGGCATAGGTGCCTCAGCTTCTGTACCAATATCAGTATCAGTAGGGGCAGCATTTACTTCGGGTTCAGCACCTTCTGGATTAGGGGTAACAACTGCCAATTGTAGCTGCATCTGCTTGGCATGTTCCTCAGCACCCACAGCCTTTTTCTTTGCGCACCCTCTTTTGTTGTGTCCAACCTCACCGTAGTACATGCACCAACTTGCACTCTGGATCCTGGATTGCTAGTAAGTAACTCGTTTGCATAATCCCACACCAAACCATACTGGGCTATCTCATCACCCTCTACAATTTCCTAGCAACTTTTAGTGCCCTGGTGATGCATGTGCTATTGAGGTACACATTACACTTTCGGACAAACCAATCATACACCTCTCGATGCTTCATAGTTGGGTGCTTTCTAAGCTTAGGTACTAGCTTGCTAAGTGTCCAGGTTTGGGTTGCAGCCCTATTTTTCCTCTTTCTAGGGCAGGTGTGATTATCAACTAGCATTTTAGTTTGCCAAGACAAGTCTTTACTGTTACAAGCACAATAAACCACCCATGGACAATCATCTGACTTACAAACAGCTCTAACCCTAACTCTATCATTCTTGGTAAATAATATATTTCTGCCCCACTGGATAGTGTAATCCCTAGTGGCTTGTATAAATTTAGCTTTTGATTTGAAAGTCATACTAACCTTAAACTTCAGGTTTCCAAATTTGGTTTTTTCATTATATTGGGGATAAACAGTATGTGTCTCCTCATCAGAGTCTAACTCCTTTCCAGAATCCTCTAAATGCCATGAGTCAGGATCTGAGAAACTTCCAAGATCATCATCATCTTCCTCTGCATCTACCAAATCATAACAAGCAAAACATTAAAATCTGGCCAAATGAAATATTAAAACAATAGCAATCCAGATTGAGAGCTTACCAGATTAAGAGCTTTCTTCATCTTCGAAAGCCTCATAACTTGAGTCATCAGTTTCAATTTCTTTATCCGCTATTCTAGACTTAGGAGGCCTATGCTTCTCCTTCGCTTCAGCTTGCTTTTGCTTTCTTTGTGAACCTTTTCCACTATCAATATCACTTTCACTGCTGTATAAATTGTCTCCTAGAACTTTCGGAGGCTTGTACAACTCATCTTCAGTACTCTCATACGAGTCATGAGAGTCAGAATCTTCATCCTGGATGGGACCTTCTCTTACAGTTCTTCCGGATCTTGTTACTCTGCATGCACTGGTATTTCCTTTCTTGTTATCACTTTCTGGGTTCTTGGATGGTTGAGAGGATGTTTTGGAATGATGTGGGGCTGTTCCCTGATTGTTGGTTTTGGTTTGTTGAGGGTGGAGTTTTGTTGACTCCAAGGGAGCCTTTTTGGGCTGAGATGTGGTCTTTGAGGCCTGATGTGTTGGTTTGGTGGGCTGAGAATAAGGCTTATTGGGCTTACTGGGCTGTGAGGCTGGCTTCGTTGGCTGAGAATTGGGCTTACTGGGCTGAGCTTTGGGCTTACTGGGCTGTGAGGCTGCCTTAGTGGGCTCAGAGGTTGGTTTCTTTGGCTGAGGGTGGTTCACTGTGGGAGTTTTCACAGGTTGGGAGTGGTGCATCTTGGCCTGGGAACTGAACTTCTTCTTCTTACTAGTTCCTGCTTCCAGAAGAACTACACCTTCCCCTATGTTGTCCACTACACAGGATTGTGAGATGCAGTCCTCAAAGTATAGGTTAATCAAATGGTGGTTCCTCCTACAATCCTTGCACATTGCAATCAAGTTAGCATCTGTCACCAACTTCTTCAACCTAGATGGAATCTGAACTCCAAGAACTTTCCACCAACAATTGCCAACTTCAATGTATCCCAACTCCTTATAGTAACCCCTTACAAAAAACACATCAAGTGTGTCTCCCTCAACACCCATCAATACCTCTATATTATCAGGTTCATAAACCATGTCTCCATCCTCACCCGTCCTAAACAACCCACCATGGTGAAAAACAAACATCATGGGAGGACCCTCCATCTACAATGACAAACACAAAAACATCATAAACAAACATAACCGGCAACAACTGCTCTGTATCAATCACCACCTACTACACCCAGTTGGTACCGATCAACATTTAACCCAAAAAAACATGCAACAGAACCATCACTAAATTCAAACATCACTGACTACTGTCACAGAGCCATACAAAGTAACACAACCTCACACACAAAAATGCTAAAACAACACTAATAAACCCTAAATCAGATGAACATTAACACCACCACAGTAACAATACACCACATCACAGAATAAGTAAGAAATTATATTATGAGTTCAATCCTTACCTCTCAACGTCTCAATGCCTTCTTTTACTAGCAATG
Organism: Arachis hypogaea; assembly: GCF_003086295.3. Lineage (NCBI taxonomy): Eukaryota > Viridiplantae > Streptophyta > Magnoliopsida > Fabales > Fabaceae > Arachis > Arachis hypogaea. Next base: position 7,269,893 of record NC_092039.1, on the reverse strand, counting down.
CTGCTCCAGTATAACATCTACTCTGCATTCAACGGCCAAAGCCTTTCCACTGTAATCGTCTACCAGCACTAACAATCCTTGTCGGGGTGGTGCAGAGCTTCGGTCAAATGCTTAGGGCATACCTTGTAGGAGACGACACGTTTTGGAGCGAAAGACAAAGTGATGGTTGATATGAGACAGGGGTAAGGCATCGCAATGTTTCAAAACCTCTTTAGAAGACAATACGGTGACGTTTCAACGTTACTGGCTCACTCAGCCAAAACGACGTCGTCCTGCTTCACTGCCAACTTGGCAGTTAACGGGCCACGTAAGCGGCCGTTTGCCATCTCATCAATCGAGAAGATGGAAAGACGAACGTGATCAACACGGGTATCTTTCGAGGACCTTTTTGATTAATTTTGACTTTCAAGGACGAAAATGGAGATCGAGGACACTCTCAGGGACGAAATTGACTATTAACTCCTGTGCAATTAGAGGGACGTAACCGTGGATCTTATATAACTATTGTTAAGTTGTTGTGATTGTGTTTTTTTGGATTCTCTTAGGCATAATGATTGAAAGTGAAAGTTACCATCTAGATAGTTACTATTATGACATTTTTTTAATTATGAATGTATTCAAGGATATATGTTTTTCATTTTCCTATTTTGAATGAGTTGAATTGCTGAAGCATTGCCCTCATGATATTTGACCCTGGGACTAGTTAATTTGATTCATTTTGAACGGATGCAACAATGAGCTACTGGATGAATGTGAAACCTGACAATCCATTGTTCTATGATATTGAGCATCCGGTTATATGTGGAAAATGAACATCCAAAATCAAGCAAAAATGAACATCCAGATTGACTCTGAAAATACCGTAGCGTTATTTTTTTCCCTATCACGACCAAATACCCACTAAATTAATGTGTTAATGAAAAAGCTTTTGCAAACCACGATAGTCAATTAAGTCATAAATAGCACTCATCACATAGAAATAGCGAGCCAATAATAACCATCCACATTTACAAATAAATTGAACATCCAATCGCCTACAGAAATGAACATCCCACGTGTCTGTTTGAAGATAACCATGTAGCCAAAATCCATCTCTTCACTTCCATCCTCAGTAACATCTAATAGTGGCATGACCTATAATCACGAAATAACCCAAATCAAATCATGAAAACTATTTAGATAAACAATTAGTAAATGAGATGCAAAAAAAAAATCCTCTCTAACTCCGTAGAGAAAGATATACAAATATAACTGAACCACATCATCCTACCCATATTAACTTGGAAAAAAAATACATCAACATCACCTATTGATAGTAACTAAATTACTTATTTTATTTTACCTATTATATAAGTATTTTAACTACTCTTATTCTCTGTGCTACATCACACTGTGTACCACCGATATCAAAAGGCAACACATACAACCACCATGCACTTATTTTATTACTCAGTTGCATTGTTAATACATAGGCCATCTATCATGTATACTCATACATATATTCCTAATCTAAACATGCATGCTTCTTTTTATTCTATTTAATTTACATTTTCAGCAAAACTCTTAACAATAACAATGCAGTTAGTTCTATTTTATATTATTTAACAATATACTACACTAATAAGATTCATGTGGGTCTCTAGGCATCAAGCACATCATGGGTGATTACTTATCAACTAGCCACTTAGAGCATATATTTCTAACTGTAAAGTGAGTTGTGACCAAATTTGTTTGTGCATGCATGGCATGGAGGCATAAGGATGGGAATTTAAAATAATCTAATGGCAACCATGTGGAATGTTTAAAACATACATGAATAAGTAGTTTCATTCAATTCACTTAACTAAACATGATATGCACTTCTTAAATTACACTAATCAAATGACCAAATTTAAAATTTTAAACCAATTTAGTGTTTAAACAAAACTAATAATCAAGTGCCATGTCAAAACTCAATCTAAACATCATTAAAAATAGCATAAAATTACACAATTCTGAATTATGATGCCTAAAGATAATAAAATTTAAGACAAATGATGGTCAAACATAAGAATTAAACAAAAAGTTTCACTCATACATTTCATCGAACATATGGTGTGCATAATTTTTAAACAGGAATTTTAAACTCAATTTAAGCAGCAATCAATCCAGAAAAATCAGCCATGAAACATTTTGGAATCCAAAAAGTATCAATCCATTAATCTAAGCCTAATCTAAACACTAAAAGAAGAATTAAAAATTAGTTAAAATAAATAAACGAAAGAACATGGATAGGAGGAAGCATGGAACATGCGTTGGTGAAAGGGGAAGAATGAAAAGAGATGGGTAGCAGAGGCAGTGTTGTAGTGGCACAAAGCTCAGCCGCTGCTGGGTTGCACTGGGGTTTCTTGCTAGGGTTGGGCTTTGCACAAAGACTAGGGGTAACGTACAGGGGATTGAGGAGAAATGGAGAAAGAGGGAAAAAAAGAGAAGAGAGGGAAGAGAGAGGGGGTGGGCGATGGTGGTTGCTGGTGGTGATGGCGGTGGTGTCGGACGGAGGGCTGAAGCGGCGAGATTCTCGGATTAATCGAGAGAATGGAGGTCATGCCTTCTTGAGGAAGGGAGTTCATTGTTCTGATTTTATAACTGACGATAATCCTAATTTGTTTCAAATTTCAAATTAGAAATAAATCAAAATTAATTAATTACCTATTTAATTTTAATTTCAATTAAACCCCATTATATGTATTGTACAATAAGAATATTGTCTCCTCATACTTTCCCATAACCATTAGTGTTACCTTTTCCCATCAGCTGAAGCTTTTGGGATGAGTGGTATCATGATATGATATTAGAGCTCTAGATCCGAAAGGTCAAGAGTTCGATCCTTGGTGAACCCCAAAATCAGTTTAAGCTTTTGGAAAGATGTTTATTATCCCTAGTACTCGGATGATTATACTATCTAGAATAATCATCCGAGTACTAGGGATGTTCATTTTGTAACTCAATAGCCCATTGTACACATTGTACAACTAGTCCATTGTCTCCCTAGCGGGATCCTTTTTGAAATACTATAAATATTCGAATACAAGTTAGATAAAAATTGGATGAAAAATTGTCTTGATTAAATTTATATTTATTTTATATGAAAATAATTTTATTTTTGTAATGGAAAAATCTAAAAAAAATCTGTTTTACCTTATTGACAGATTTACAGACAAAAAATTTGTCTCTATTCAGAGTTTTGAATGCTTTTCTAAGCTCTAATCATTGACAGAAAATTTGTAGAAAGGTTTGATGCTAGTTTCTGACAAAAAATTTGTTAAAAAGTTTGATGCTAGTAACCGACAGAAAATCTATCGAAAAATATGATGTTTTTAGTGAAATAGAGGGGATGATTACCAAAAGAAAATATGTCGATAACAGAGAAAAATATGTTGGTAAATAATTTTCGACGAGGCTTTTACTGATGGACAAAATCCATTGGTAACTAAAAATCTGTCTGTAATAAAGACCAAATATGCTTATAAATCTATCTGTAATAAGCAGTTTTTTAGTAATGGTTCTCTGTGCTTCTTGCTGCAACAACAATGTCTCCCTCCGACGGCGATTCCTTCGACGACGACGACACCATGCATCCTCCCTCTCTTCGTTGCGTCTTCTCTCTCAATGTCTTTAATTTTTTTGTGCTGGTTCGTTCTTCGTCTTTTTTTCTCTCCTTCGACTTCCTCTCGCTCGCCATTCTCTTCTCTCAAATTCGAACCTTTTTCTCGATGTCAACGATGACGGCAACTTTCAGCCCCGTCTCAAATTCGCCATTCCTTCGTCTTTTTTTTTTTTTTGACCTGTGTGTGGATGAGAGTGAGATGGTGAGAGGGTGTGTGTGTGAGAAGTGAGAGTTGAGAGTATTGATAAAATTAAAGTTAGGGTTAGGTAAAAAGAGTAAGGGTAGAATATGTATTTTAATAAAATTAGAGGATAGAGTAGTAATTTAAATCCAAATGTAATTCAGTATAATTATTTTAAGAACATTATTTATTTATTAACTTACTAAATAATTTTAAATAACTATTCTAATTTCAAACTAGAGATAATTCAATTAATTTTTCTTTTAGTTCATAAAATTAAACTAAAAATCCCAATTATTTAAATCAAATTATCAAATTCTTATTATTTTTTAATTTTTAAAACTTTTTAAATAAAAAATATTCAATTATCATAAAAATTATATATAAAAATCTTAATTAATTTTAAACTCAAATTATCATAAAACTTGATTTACTTACTCTTAATGAAATAATTTTCTGAAAATAAAATTTTAAACAAAAATAATAAATCACAAATAACTTATTATTTAATTTTTAAAATTTAGAACATTACAATGAAGATTTTTAAAAATGTTAAGAATACAAAATATATTTTATTCAATAATAAACAATATAGTTTTAAAATAATAAATTAATTACTCTCTTTAATTTATGATATCAATCGCTTTAGTAATTTTCATACAAATTAACAACTGAAATATGGTTCAAAGGTTAAATAAATGTGTTTAGCAAAATATCGTTATTATAATAACTAGTTTAGTGTACGTGTGTGTGAGAGATTGTGCAAAAATTAATTCTTCAAATAATTTATTAAAGAAATTTAGCCAAATTAACGGATTACTAAAATGAAGATATTTTGATAATGATTTTATAACGCACAAACATTATTTTTTTTTGTAAAAGATATATTATAAACTAAACGAAATACGTACTTTTATCTAATAAATTAAATAATAATTAGTGACTAATATATAATTCAACCCAATATTTTATAAAAAAATGAATGCTGACACAAATAATGCATTTTATAGTCAGTAGTTTTTTTTTTTTTTTCCAAAAACTCTCGCAGAAAGAGAATTGATCACTATTAATGAATATCCTAATTTTAATTTTCGTTTTCGGATCTAACTCTCTCCAACTAGATTGAATTTTCAAACTTATACTACTTCAAGTAAATTCGTGAGTTAGTGTCATTTATTCCTTTAATTTTTCTACAAGTTTCTTCACTATAATTAAAAGATCTAACATCTATATATTTTTTATTTCTATTTTCAGACGTTTAATGTAAGTATTAATTAAGTGCCCTTTAATTAAAAATAAATTAATGACATTCATGCACCTCCAACACTATTTTCTACACAGATGATATTGATAACAACAAATTTTCAGCCATAATTAGCCAAAATTTTTCATAATTTACTTCGTTTACATCATTTAATAACATTTTTATTTTTTATCACACTTTATTATCATTTCACTTATCATATTCATATTCTTATTAACTCCACTCATTAAAAGTATTAATTATAATATCATATCCCTTACTATTTAGTATTCTTGTAATTAATATTTAATATTCTCTTTTATAATTTAATTTTTATATTTAAGAATACATTAAATAATAATAATAATAATAATAATAATAATAATAATAAGAAGAATGCACAGTAATGATAATATATATATTAATTGAGTTAATTATACTTGATTCTTTGTTTCCGCATTTAATATCAATCAATGAAAATACAAAAAAATTACTAATTCTTTGTTTCCGTTAAGATATTTAATTGCACCTGATTCTTTGTAATATATACCTTCCATTAATTCAATTACGATCATCCAAAATCATGACTCTAATACTTAGGGGTGGAAAACTGGCCTAAACCCGCCGAGCTAGCCCATGTAACCCGCCAAAAAAGGCGGACCGAACTGAAAAATCGGGACCGCCAAATAGCAAAAACCCGCCTAACCGCACCGCTTAAATCGCGGACGTTGGCGGGGCGGGGCGGGCTTCCCCGCCGGGCTAAGATTTTTTTTAGTGAGGGGGTATTTTTGCAATTTTTTCGCCAAAACCTAACTTCTCCCAACCTAACTTACAAGAGTATGAAGATAAAAATTGAGTGTTTTGAATTATGTTTATATTATTTTTGAGACAATATTTATAATTATGTTTTGGATTATGTTTATTTTGCTTTGGAGAGAATATTTATACTTATGTTTTGAATGAAAATTTAGTTTATAATTATATTTATTAGATATTTATAATTACAAAGACTTTAATGTTTGTAAATATAAAAAATATAATTTTTATGACATTAGAAATTATAAATTTATTAATATGATTGTGAAATTATATATATTACTTAGTAGTTAATAGTAAAAAAAAAAAGAGGAGTTTTGGTGGGCTTAGCCCGTCAGCCCTCAGTTAGGCGGGGCGGACTAGGATTCTAGGACCGCCTCACTAGGCGGGGCGGGGCGGGCCAACCCGCCAAAAGGCGGGCTTCTGGCGGGGCGGGGCGGGCTTCCCCGCTTGCCACCCCTACTAATACCATTGCAAGCACAATAGTGTATAAATCAAGGAATTTTACAAGGAGTCACGTTTATCATTGCAAATAGTATGGCATTTAAATTCGATCTTAATACGGTACTTATGGGCTATGATAGAAGGTGTTGATGAAGAATTTGAACAACAGATAGACTCACTCGACGAGGTTGTTGTCAGTCAACCAATTTTTAAGAATATGAAAAACTATGCTAGCTTTGATAAGGTATGATAATAAACTGATTTAATTTTTTTTTGTACTTTTATGTGCATTTATAATTATATTGTACTAACTAAATTCATACACGTAACATTTATATGTTCATATACATAACATCCATAATTACATACAAATAACATCTAAAATTTAAATTCATGTTTATTAGATATTACATCCATACACATTATTTTTTAGTTATTGCATAAATAACTATAAAGTTAACACAAATGTTTTTAAATTTTATCATAATTAAATTTAAAAAATATCAAATTCTTAAATTAATTTATTCAATTAATAAATTTACTCATAACATCCAAAAATTCATACACATAACATCTATAATTTTATTTTAATAACATCCATATAATTTGTACTCATAATATTCATAATTTTATACCTATGATGTCTATAATTAATAAATTTTTATAATTAATATTATCAAATTTTAAACTATACGTCTTATTGTATTTTTTAAATTATCTCATATGTGCACTAATAGATAATAATTTTAATTATTTTAATATTTTTATTTAATATTCATATGTATGCTTATTTATTGATTTTAATATGACGAGTTAGTAATTATTTTTAAAATTTATTTTTTTAATTTTTGTTTTTATTTTATATTTTATATTTTATTTTTTATTTTTTAATAGTCTATATATAAAATATAAGTTGTATAGTAGAAGTTATTAAAAATTTTTAATTTAATTTTCCTAATTTTTGCAAAGAATTATTATATTATAATGGATAATAATGTGATTGAGAGATGTTAGAAATTTGATTTGGGAGAAATTGAAATTAATTTTAAAAAGAACATTAATAACTCCAAACATGAAGCAAAATAGTAGATGATAAAAAAGATAAGTGATAAAAAAATATATCTCACTTACTTATAAAAAAAATAAAATATTTTATATATAACATTTTTATATTGTAATTATTCTTTTGCTACCTAACATCACCCTTATATAACTAGTCTTTACATTAAAGAATTCTCATCAATTTTTCATACTATGTGTTGACACATACCAAACATTATGTCACACATTCATATTTGGGATGACGTTTTCATTCCAACACTTGTTATATGTAGTTTTGTTCAATTTATTTGTATTTTCTTTATATGTTCACTTAAAAAAATTTAATTAGGTTAAGAAAATAATTAAAATATATTACTTATTAAATTAAAAGATAAATTATAAAATTATTTTTATAACAATACTTACTCTTTTTAATTATTTATAATTTTTCTCTCTCATCTATTAATTCAAAATATAACTGAATAAATGTTATAATATTATATTAATTTACTAAATAAATAATTATTTATGAAAAATGAAATTTCAAAACCTTGTCAAATAAGCTATATAGAGTCATTGAGTGCTAATAAATAGGACTTCTCCAACTTCTGAATTTCTACCCAATTCTTGAGTATATAACAAATATGCCAATTGTTAAAAAGTTTTAAAAAAATAGAAAATTTATCTTTTAACATAATAATAAAAGAAATATGTATACTTAATAATATACTAAAAAGTAAAAAATATATACATGCATGAGATGTATACAAAAATGATATATATAATATTTTTCCTATAGTCATTCTATGTATCTGTACCCTTTCCTTATTTTTAGTAGTTTACGACACATTTGAGAAAAAAAAAGTTGGTAATTTTAAGAAAAAGGCAGTAATTTTTGCAAAAACAATAATGTGATAAATTTAAATAAGATGATTTCTTTTTTAAAAAAAAATGACAATTATATCAAAGAACATAAAAAAATACAATAATAATAATAATAATACGAAAAGAATATTGTTAAAAAATAATTAAAAATGGAGAAAAACGAAAAGAAATTAAGAGAAAGAGAAAAAGACAAACAAATGTTAATTCCTAACATTATGATAAAATTCTTACACTATTTGACCCCATGAATGATTTAGCCCCTTCAATAGTATATATGATCGTAATAAATACTATATATCCAACTTAGCTTGATTCCTTTACCGTACGGCATTGGAAATACTGTAAATCTAATAAGCATCACAAATTGCAAACTAAGTCTTGATTTAGTAAATTTTTTAGGAATAGTTTATAAAAGTTATTTTTTTAAAAGTTGTTATATTTATATTTGGTAAATTAAATTAAAAATAGTTTTTAATAAAAATAAATAATAATAAATATATTTAGTAAAATAATTTTTAAAATTTAAAAATATTATAATAAATATTAATATAAAAAATAAATTTAGATATTAATTAATATATGAGATTATATTAAATTTTTTAATTTTGATAAGTATAAGTCAATTTTAAAAAATTTTTATTAAGTACTTTTAAAAACATCTCTAACTTTTAAAAACTACAAATATAAATATATAAACTTTTAATTTATCAAATACAAAATAAAATATTTGTATTTTTAAAAAGTATAAATACTTTTTTAAAAACTTTTACCAAACTAAGTTTAAGTTATGCTGCTTTGATGCAAGTCTTATTATAACATATTATTAAGCGCCAACTAAATGATTTTTTATATTTAATTATAATATGTAAAACTGATATTCTTGGTTTTTCATAATGCTTTTAGTATTTAGAAGCAGCTAGCCAGCCACTAAGCATCAGCTATCTTTCATTAATATAAAAATATCAAAAATCTATCTACACATAAATTTATTTGCTATCAATATTTTGAGATTAAATCAAATTTACAATAATAATCCAAAAAACGTGTTTTCTGTCATTGATTTTGATTTCATACACATATGCAGTCCAATTTAACTTGCCTCTTCCAACGTAATTGTTGTATAATTAAACTGTATTTGGGAGTTAGTTTAAAAGAAGATGAAAGAAAATAATTAGTAAAAAATAAAATAGGAAAATATATAATGGAATAGTACAAAGGAAAGTCACCCTCTTATTTAAAAGTTTTTAATGCAATTGAGTGAAATAATAAAACTATGTACGTATACTTTTTTCTTCGTCTATAATACTACCCCTGTATATCATGAGTGTACTACTATTTTTATGTAATTAAAACTAAAAAGAAAAAAGAGATGGAAAAAATATGGCTTTCCTCTTCCCAACTAAAATTTAGTGGTGTTATTGTAATGTAATGTCTAAAATGGTGGTTTCTATCCTTCATTGACCTTGGAAATAATTAAGAACAAAATATTTGATTATTTGTTTTTGAAGAAAAAAATAATTAAATCTCTAACTTTTTAATTTAAAAAACATATAAGTTCTTGAATAATTGAAAATACAAAAATTTCTATGACTTTCTAAAATACAAGACATTTAAATTTTTTAGTCAAAAATATATAAAAATAAATCAATTTTTCGAAAAGATTTAGATACCTCGCATTTTAGAAAATAAATACTATTTTTATATTTTTTTAATTAGTTAAGGACTTATTTATTTTTAAAATAAAAAAATTAATAACTTATTTATCATTAACTCTTGTTTTTGTCACACATATATAACACTTATTAATTGAATCTTTATGCACAGATATACTTATTTCGGTGGCAATTACGGCTAAACGTGTTAATAAACAGAGGGTAATATTAGTAGTTCACTGGTAAATGTAAAACTAGTTACCATAAGTTAAAGTACAAATGAAGTTTAATAAATAATTAAATAAAAAACATAAAAAAGATTGTTAGGGATAAAATAATTCATATGCAAAATAACTTAAAATTTGGGGATGGACATGATATAGTATTAGATCATGTAGGACTAAAATAGTTAGAATAACAAATTAAACCAAATTTTATTGTCTAACTCTTTAAAATAAAAATGATTTTTAATATATATAAGCTTGTAATTATTCACACTTTATGTTAAAAAAATTAAAGATTTTACACAATTACATCAGAGAACTTATATGTTAAAACGAAATTATCACTTTTTTTTTATTTAATAATTTATACCTTTTAAGATAAATGAGTCACAAGTCACAACATTAATAACCATCGTGGACTATCATAAACACACAAGCAAGAATGCTTGGCCTATAAATTCATTACTTGCAACCCTGAGCAATGTCACCGATTCATAAGAAAAAGCTATAACTTGAGTGCACAATATAAACAAAAAAGATCGAAGTTATCACTTACAATAAAGTTATGGCCACTACAATCTATTTGATTTTCTTGAACATCCTCCTATTTGCTACTCTGATTAGCAGCTCCTACTCGGACGACAAAAAACCTCGTCCTCCAACATCTAAACAACCACCACCACCTCCTTGGTATCGACCACAATCACGGCCACCGCCACCACCCACCATTAAAAAACCTCGTCCTCCAACATTCAAACGACCACCACCACCTCCCAAGAAAAAACCTCGTCCTCCAACATCCAAACGACCACCACCGCCCCCGTGGTCTCGACCACGACCACGGCCACCGCCACCACCGCCTAAGAAAAAACCTCGTCCTCCAACTTCCAAACAACCACCACCACCTCCTTGGTATCGATCACGACCACCGCCACCACCTCCTGTGAAAATATCACCGCCACCGCCACCATTTCTTGTGTCTCAACCACCTTCGTCGCCGCCGTCACCATCTTCTGTTGATCGACCACCACCGCCACCGCCACCACCACCACCTTCTATTCTGTCTCAACCACCACCGCCTAGTCCAAATCCCCCTTCTTCACCACCAAATTTTCGGCCACCACCTCCTATAGTAAACACCTCTTCTTTGCCACCTTTTTCTCCAAAACAACCCCCTAAGAAAAGTCCTCCTTCTATGCCTCTATCTCCAACGCAGCCTCCTAAAACAAATCCCCCTTCCTCTCCACCTATTTCTTCAACACCACCTCCTAAGACAAACCCTCCTTCTTCTCCACCTTTGTCTTCAGTACCACCTCCAAAAACAAATGTTTCTTCTTCACCATATATTTCTCCAGTACAACCTCCTAATACAAACTCTTCTTTTCCACCCTTATCTCCAATGCAGCCTCCTAGGACAATCCCTTCATCTCCACCTATTTCTCCAACACTATCTCCAAAGATAAACCCTCCTTCCACTCCGCCTTTGTCACCAGCACCACCTCCAAAAACAAATGTTTCTTCTTCACCATTTATTTCTCCAGTACAACCTCCTAATACAAACTCTTCTTCTCCACCCTTGTCTCCAATGCAGCCTCCTAAGACAACTCCTCCATCATCTCCACCGATTTCTCCAATACTACCTCCTAAGATAAACCCTCCATCTTCTCCACCTTTTTCACCAATACCTCCTCCAGAAATAAATCCTCCTTCTTCACCACCTGTTTCTCCAGTATATCCTCCAAACATATACCCTCCTTCTTCTCCACCTTTATCTCCAATGCAGCCTCCTAGGACGACTCCTCCATCATCTCCACCGATTTCTCCAATACTACCTCCTAAGATAAACCCTCCATCTTCTCCACCTTTGTCTCCAATACCTCCTCCAGAAATTAATCCTCCTTCTTCACCACCTGTTTCTCTATTATATCCTCCAGACGCATACCCTCCTTCTTCTCCACCCTTGTCTCCAATGCAGCCTCCTAGGACAACTCCTCCATCATCTCTACCGATTTCTCCAATACTACCTCCTAAGATAAACCCTCCATCTTCTCCAACTTTTTCACCAATACCTCCTCCAGAAATAAATCCTCCTTCTTCACCACCTGTTTCTCCAGTATATCCTCCAAACATATACCCTCCTTCTTCTCCACCTTTATCTCCAATGCAGCCTCCTAGGACGACTCCTCCATCATCTCCACCGATTTCTCCAATACTACCTCCTAAGATAAACCCTCCATCTTCTCCACCTTTGTCTCCAATACCTCCTCCAGAAATAAATCCTCCTTCTTCACCACCTGTTTCTCCAATATATCCTCCAAACACATACCCTCCTTCTTCTCCACCCTTATCTCCGATGCAGCCTCCTAGGACAACTCCTCCATCATCTCCACCGATTTCTCCAATACTACCTCCTAAGATAAACCCTCCATCTTCTTCACCTTTGTCTCCAATATCTCCTCCAGAAATAAATCCTCCTTCTTCACCACCTGTTTCTCCAGTATATCCTCCAAACGCATACCCTCCTTCTTCTCCACCCTTGTCTCCAATGCAGCCTCCTAGGACAACTCCTCCATCATCTCCACCGATTTCTCCAATACTACCTCCTAAGATAAACCCTCCATCTTCTCCACCTTTTTCTCCTATACCTCCTCCAGAAATAAATCCTCCTTATTCACCACCTGTTTCTCCAGTATATCCTCCAAACACATACCCTCCTTCTTCTCCACCCTTGCCTCCACTGCAGCCTCCAAGAAAAACTCCTCCATCATCTCCACCGATTTCTCCAATACTACCTCCTAAGATAAATCCTCCATCTTCTCCACCTTTGCCTCCAATACCTCCTCCAGAAATAAATCCTCCTTCCTCACCACCTGTTTCTCCAGTATATCCTCCAACCATATACCCTCCTTCTTCTCCACCCTTATCTCCAATGCAGCCTCCTAGGGCAACTCCATTATCTCCACCGATTTCTCCAATACTACCTCCTAAGATAAACCCTCCATCTTCTCCACCTTTTTCTCCAATACCTCCTCCAGAAATAAATCCTCCTTTTTCACCAGCTGTTTCTCCAGTATATCCTCCAAACACATACCCTCCTTCTTCTCCACTTATTTCTCCAAACCAACCCCCTAGGATACAACCTCCTTCATCTCCGTCAATTACTCCGACACTACCTCCTATGATAAATCCCCCTTCTTCTCCACCTTTGTCTCCTCCAAAGACAAATCCTCCATCTTCTCCACATTTGTATCCAACGCCCCCTCCGAAAACAAATCATCCCTTTTATCCCCCTTCTTCACCTCCTAAAACAAGTCCCCCTTCATCTCCACCTATTTCTCCAACACTACCTCCTAAGATAAACACTCCTTTCTCTCCGCCTTTGTCTCCAGTACCACCTCCAAAAACAAATGTTTCTTCTTCACCATATATTTCTCCAGTACAACCTCCTAATACAAACTCTTCATTTTCACCTTTGTCTCCAATGCAGCCTCCTAGGACAACTCCTCCATCATCTCCACCGATTTCTCCAATACTACCTCCTAAGATAAACCCTCCATCTTCTCCACTCTTGTCTCCAATACCACCTCCTAAGATAAACCCTCCTTCTACTCCACTTTTGTCTCCTCCTAAGACACAACCTCCTTCATCTCCACCAATTTCTCCAATATTACCACCTAAAACAAATCCTCCTTCTTCTCCATCTTTGTCTCCAACACCACCTCCAAAAGTAAATCCTCCTTCTTCACCTCCTAAAGTCACTCCTTTTCCTCCTTCACCATCACCTCCGATTGTAACTCCTCCTCCTCCACCATCTCCGATTGTAACTCTTCCTCCTCCTCCACCTCTGGTTGTATCTCCTTCTTCTCCTCCTCTACCTCCTCCATTACCGCCAATTAGCACTTCTCCTCCTCCACCACCTCCAATTTTAACTCAACCTACACCACCTCCGATTGTAATTATTTATCCTCCTCTACCACCACCTCCTCATTTGACTCCACCTCCTCTATCACCTTCAGTTTTAACTGAACCTTCACCACCTCCAATTGTAACTCCTCTTTCTCCTTCACCACCATTGTCACCTCCGGTTGTAACTCAACCTCCACCACCTCCAATTGTAACTCCTCCTCCTCTTTCACCACCATTGCCACCTCCAATTATAACTCCTCCTCCTTCTTCACCACCACCTCCAATTGTAATTCCTCCTCTAACACCTCCGATTGTAACTCCTCCTCCTCTAGCACCTCCAGTTTTAACACCTCCTTCACCACCACCATCACCTCCGATTATAACTCCTCCTCTTTTTTCACCACCACCTCCGATTGTAATTCCTCCTCCACCACCTCCAGTTTTAACACCACCACCACTTCCACCACCACCTCCTCTGATTACAATTCCTCCTCCACCACCTCCAACTATAATTCTTCCTCCACCACCTCCACCACCACCACCTGAGTTGTCTCCACCTCCACCCCCACCACCTCGAATTGGATCTCCTCCACCACCACCTAAAACTTGTTCCATAAATACCTTTAAGTTAGGCATCTGTTCGAAGTTGGTGAATCCTTATAGGAAATATGTATTTTCGAATCAAATCATTTCTCACTTATGCTGCAGCCAATTTCACGGACTTGATAATTATGAGGCAGTTCTTTGCCTTTGCAAGTCAATTAAAAGCAAGATGTTAGGCATACCTTTTGTTGATACCCGGTTTTACCTAAAAATGGTGATGAGAACCTGTGGACGTAAGGTGCCTCGAAACTTCCAATGCACACGTTATTATTAATGATCAGAAATTAAACAACATGGATACAATGTACATGCCATCATGCTTGCATACATATTAACTATGTCTAAGTTTTAACTTTATATATATATATGATGAATGCGTAGTAGTCTTGGACGCAGTAACATATATGTGATCATGCATTATATAATGCCGAAGGAGACTTTTACATATATTACCAATAAAGGTTTTGGATAATAATCCAAATTATATACGGTTGTGTTGGATGTGTGGGAGACTACTCTTACCATCCTACATTTATGTCTTTGTTTGTGTGATGAATAAATTTCCCTACTCTTTCAAAAGTGAGTTTATTGAATTCTTTTTCTCCATTTGTGTTGGAAGTTGTAATCTTTTTCTTTTCAATAATTTTTGTTTCTCTTCAAATATTGATTGATACTACATACGTATAAGAACTGCAATACGTTTAATTGAACAAATTGACCTTCGGAAATGAATAAGCAATAATTCACTACAACATTTTTCGTCTTAGACAACATTTAAAAAGTGTTGCCTAAAGATTAAAAAAGAGTTGCCTTTAATCTAAAGCAACACTTTTGGATCTGAAGCAACGCTTTAGGAGGGCGTTACAGATGTAGTCGATGCATTAGGTCAAAGTAACGCTTTTTTGCTTCAAAAGCAACGCTTTTGAAAGCAACTCTTTAAAAGCGTTGTCTATTCTTAAACAAAGACAACGCTTTTGATCAGACTCTAATGCAACACTTATTGAGCATTCTCTTTTTTATTAACTTTTCAACTAGTTAAAAACGTTGCCTATTCTATTAGTATAGCAACCCTAGGCAGCGTTGCATATTGCGCTGAACTATGGCATCACTTTAGAAGCATTGCCATTTCTATTATTACTAAGGCATCAATACAGAGGCGTTGACTCTTCTATATTATTATTATTATTATTATTATTATTATTATTATTATTATAGAAAATATTTTTAAAACAATTACTTTTTCTTGTGATAGTACTAGGTACATTTTGCCACTATTCTTGTATTAGAGCGAAGTACTAGTAGGATACGTCAAACACCAAAACAACAATAAAAGAAAGCACTTAATATTACAATAACTATTATCACATATAAGCAACTATGAACAAATTAAAGATAATCAACCAACATGATTTCTAATTACCACAATGGCATCAGCTCAGCGAACTCAATATAACTCTAGTTTTGCCTCGTCAGTCATTTTTTAACATTGTTGATCTTTTTCCTCTCTATCAAAATATTTTCAACCTAAGCTACCAAAGCACTATGTGTAGCAACAACATTTTTAGCCATAGATTCTGCTTCAATGCGTGCAAGCTCTTCACTGACTACGTCAGAAGCATCTCCGGTAGCAAGGGCAACAGCCGCTTGGACATTGTTACTGGTTTCTTTGGTTGGAACAATCGTGTATAACCTTGAATACCCCCACCCGCCCCCAAAAATGAAAAAAATGAATGAAATTGGAAACCAAAAGTAATTAAGAAACAACTAAAGAGGGGAGGAGGAGTAACAAGTAGGCGAAATCAAATTTAGTTTGAAATATGACATACCAAATGCAAGAGCTATTATACCCTATTCACCAGCAAAGAGGTCAGCTACTAGTGCAGGACAAGCATTAGGGTGTATCTTTTCAATGTCGATAAACCTGAAAACTTTGTACATTGTCTACACATCAATCATTCAGTTTGATGAATGCAAACAAAACATTTTAATGTAACTTGAATCAAGAGTATAGTTGAGCATATCAAGGAAACAAGTTAAGAAACCTTTTTATCAGCTTCAGGAAGTTATCTCTTCTCCATGGCTATTTTTTAACTAACAAGATCTTGGCGTGATAAAGGGCTGTAGAAATGAATATAGGAGAGAAGGGAGATCATCATTATATCTAATGCTATAGCAAATTCTAGACAGAGGGTAATAAATAAGATGAATATTGCAAGTCTTAAAAGAAAATATATATATTTTGGGGTATTGCAATAACTCTGATTTTGGAATGGTAATGCATTACCAAAGATAGATAAGTAACCATAAATGCATACCTTTCAAGAGAGAAGTAAAATGGCCACTGTTTTCATCTGTGGACAACTGTATATTACGTCTTGAATTGCTTTCAATAAGTCCAGCTTCTGCGAAACCTATGACATCAATATTTTTTACACATGATACTCTTAGGTGAGTTGTTAAGTATATGTATTAAAATGTCCTATTCTAACCTTGAATAGAAGAAAAATTAGGGTCTTTTGGGGGTGATATCATCAAAAGAACAATATACATAAAAAAGGTGCAAAAGAATAACATACACATATAAAAGCAAATAAGTATGAGATAGAAATATCTTACGAGGTCATGACGTAACAATTTGCTATATATGCCAAAGATCCGTAAATATTGTTTATCAATATCCTTCAAGAGAAAAATAAAGACCAAACACGAATATTAACAATTAACCATTTAAAAATCAAATAAAAATAATTCAAGAGCACAAACCAAAGCATTAGAAAGAAAATGAAGGAGATTTTTATTAGTATGGCATAGTTACTTCAAGTACAAGCATGGATCCAAGTGACAACTAACTATTTTCTAAAAATAAAGGAGTTTTTAGAATTTTTGTGAGAAGGACAGAATTTGATAGTAGTATTAATTATTATATTAGATATATGACATATGTATATACTCACATCATTCCTTAGTTCTGAACATATGAAACTTGCTATATATATATATTTTATTGGGAAATATAACAAGAAAGAATGGGCTAATTAATTTATAAGAATAATATATAATTGATTTCAAAGCAATCAAAATTCATCATGCATGCAGCATCATATTAACAATGAATCCCCAAAAGAACTAAAGAAATTCATGATACTTAAAATATGTACTCTGTTTTATACATTTCTAAAACATCATCTCCCTTAATAGTCAAACATGATCTCTATTAAAGATTGATGAATCTATATTTTACGATAATTTTTTGTTAGAATTGAGAGGATTTTATCATATAAACCTACACTTATTCCATTAAATAGCATGCTTTTGAGCTTTCCTCCTAAATTGTGTTTGATTATGAAAACATGCTCTTTTGTGCCTAATTTAACCTATTTTATTCCATTTGCCTTCCATTCGATACCTTGATGTTGTTTGTGAGTGATTTCAGATGTATAAGGTAGGAATGGCTTGGTGAGAATGGAAGAGGAGCATGCAAGGAGGAGGAAGCATGAAGAAACAAAGGAAAAGAGCAAAGTGATGTGTGCGTGTGCACAGTTTCTTGTGCGTACACACAG
Source organism: Arachis hypogaea (assembly GCF_003086295.3). Taxonomy (NCBI): domain Eukaryota; kingdom Viridiplantae; phylum Streptophyta; class Magnoliopsida; order Fabales; family Fabaceae; genus Arachis; species Arachis hypogaea. Next base: position 7,251,692 of record NC_092039.1, on the reverse strand, counting down.
GTAGCAAAGCAAGGTGAAGTGTGCGCGCACACAGCATCTTGCGCGTCGCATGATCATCCAAAGTATCGCGAAGTGTGCGTGCGCACAACCTCTTGTGCGTACGCACAACCTGAGATTTCGGCCAAGTGTGCGTGCGCACATGTCTGTGCGTATGCACAAGTACCCGCACATGCCTTCATTAAAAACACATGTGACTCGTGTTTTGAGGGGGCTTGGAGGCCCAATTCTGATGGCTATAGCTCATATTGCAAGGGGCAAACATTGTAGAAGGGAGCATATCATTAGTGTAGTTTTAGATAGTAGTAGGAGGCTTTAGGTTTAGTTTTCTTTAAGTTTTCTCTCAACACCATTAGGGTTTATATTAGGGTTTTACACTTCAAGTGCCATTTTCCATTTTTTATCTTGGATTTTGCTAGTCTCCATTGTAAGTATCTCTTAATTACTACTCTTTATATTTACAATTTTGATATTCTTTCTTGTAGTTAAAGTCATATTGTTAATACATATACTTTTTGCAATTTTGATCTCTTGTTGATGATTTTGATGATTGATGATTGTTATATGCTTGGTTGAGTTGCTATTGTTGCTTTTGATTAATTGTTGCTCATAGTTTCAAGCATTTTCCCAATTTTGTCATGATTTGTGTTTATGCCCACCAAGTGTTTGTGGAAATGTCAAGTTTGATTATGGGATAAATTTTCACCTCTTGACTTGGGAAAAATGAGCATATGGGTTCCTGGAGTGGGAATGTCCAATATTTAGTGATAATTCTTGGATTGTTAATTGTTCTTGTTTCCACTAACGCTAACTTGTTGCTAAGGCAATTAGCAAGTGAGCTAGGATTTGTGGATTAAAAACAACTATGCTCACTTGACTTACTCTTTGATGTAAGGGTTAACTAAGTGAGATTAATCCTTACAATTGTCATACTTGTGGTTGCAACAAGGAAAGGAACCCCTAGCTCATCCCAAGCCAAGATTCCATTTATGCTTTGAATCACACACACACATACATACATCAATCACTTTTATATCTTACTTGTTCATAGTACATAGCTAGTTCTTTAATTTCTTTATTAGTTCATTACTTGAAATTTTGAGTGTTCTTTTATTCCTTTAATTGTTTATCTCTTCATTGAAAATCCCTTTTGTCTTCATAACCGAAATTGTGCACTCATTAATCACTAGTCCTTGGGAGACGACCCGGGAATTGAAACTCCCGGAATTATATTTGTTTTGAATAGTGACAATTTGTCCTTCTAAACTTTGATGGTGGTCGATTGTCGGGTTGGGTCTATACTTGCAATGCTAATTCCATCATTTTATGAGGAAAATTCCTAACCCGCTTTAAGGCCACGCACCAAAGATCTACCTTATCTACAAGTTTAGCAGCATCGTATATATGATATACACAGTGTGTTCAAATTTCACTTAATCCTCGTTTCAGTATAGATCCTCAGCTATTCATTTCACAGTAGCTTAGTAGAAAATGGATTATTATATATGGATTGTTAACTCTCCAATACAAATATTTTTCAGAGACATTTAGAGAAGCTCAAAACTTTCATCTTCTATTTTTTTTCTTTGCCCGGATTTAGTCACTACCAGTATGCTTGAAAGTTGAAACATTTCAAAATAAATAAATATCATTAATGACAATTATGATAACTAATAAATAATAGTAATTACTAAAACAAGAAGTACATTGTTAGTGACTGAACAAAGTAAAACAGATTTCATTAGTAATAAGGACCGCATAGAAGCACGCACTTTGTTGAAGAAACATATCTCTTCTGCTACCATTTTTGTTCTTCTACAAACAGACTAGCATGAATTTCATAACTACCATTGACTATAAATTTTATGTATTGCAAAACAGAAAAGTTCAGAGAGCCTGAAGGTGGGAGAAAGGCTTGTACGAAGAGTAAAAGACTTGTGAAAAAAATACAAAAGTACAAGATCAGTAAGAAAATTAGAAGTGGTCCTTCCATTATTTTTCTCAAATAAGTTCAAACTCACTATAACAAGTCATCAAAATCTTCTACTCCATCATATAATCATAATCATCAGTACCTGTGGAAACACAAAGAAAGCATCACGAGCTTTGAGGATGAAACAGAGTCATCATTGAAAATAGCAACAGCAACAATATCACCAGTATTAGAATTAGGGATAAAATCACCAAAAAACACTAAAACAAAAAAAGGGAAAGGAAAGAGGCAGCATCATACCAACTGTGATGGCAATATAGATGAACACAAAAAGAGAGGAACATGATTTTTTTTGTCTCCGGGCCACTTTTTCAGCCCCTTATCCGATGTCTCCCATTCCAGCCACCAAGGTTTCCGCAATTCCATGGCCTTAGCAATGATGCCGATTGTGAAGCTGGTGCTGCCTTCGAGCTATACAACGACGACGGTGACAGAAGTGATTTACAGCCTCTGCTGCTGGCTATTGCAGAGTTTCTGTTAGGTTTGTGATTTGACCAGCTTTTGGAACAGTGAGAGTAGAGCTGAATAAATTTAAAGTTAATGCACACAACAACAAGTTTAAGAAAAAATTATGATTCAAAACACAAAAGGTGTTAAAATATAGTAGAGAAAGAATGGTAGAATCATCAGTACCTGCAAAAGAATGCCAAAAATGATAATCTCACAAAAAACGCGAGCAGTGATAATTGAACAGTGACACCGGCGGTGATGAACACAAGCAGAGAGGATCGAAGCTCAATGAAAGAGGAGTAGAGGATCGAAGATCAATTAGCAGAAGATCGAAGCTCAACGAGCAGAGAATCGAAGCTCAAAAGGAAGAGGAGTAGAGGATCGAAGCTCAACGAGCAGAGAATTGAAGCTCATTCGTGAGCAGAGATTGAGATCAAAGCTCATTCGCAAGCAGAGATTGAGATTGAAACTCATTCGCTAGCAGAGATTGAGATTAAAGCTCAATAAAGGAACGCTCGTCATCATCTAATGGATTGAAGAACCAGAGAGGAATGAATAATTTGGAATGGATTGGGGTTAGGGATTTCGTTAGGGTTGGGGTTTTGCCAGGAACGAGAGACTCTTCTTTCTTCTTGTCCCCCTTTTTTCTCAGCACAATAGTTAGCCTTGCCGTTTGGGTTTTTTTGTTTTTTAAAGAAACATTAAAAAATTTAGGTAACACTTGAGAAGTGAAGTTTAAAATAAATTGAAAGACAACTCTTAAAAAGAGTAATATATTATTTTTATAATGGTTGTTTTTGTATATTTAATAGAACAACACTTGATAAGTGTCTCCTAATTTATCAACAACATGACCCATATTGTGTTGATTAAAAATTCGTTGTTATAATTTTATTTTGTTGCTACTAGTATAAAGAGTTGCCTATATATATTAGACAAATTTTTAAAGTGTTATCTTGAACATATGTTGCAATAGCCAACAAATGTTGTAGTGATTCCAAAGGCATGCACGCTAGTAGACTACTAAAAATTTTGAACTTTAGGGTTACTAACATTTAATAGTTAAATTAAATTAACTTATATAACCTCTACTACTACGTAATGAGAAAATGTATTTACTTTAACAAGTTGATTTTCTAATATCCATATAATGGTGATAGATATTTAATACCAAACATTTGCATGCATGTCACGAGATTGAAACAGGTGATGAGCAGATACTACCACAAATTTGAGTTGAGACAACTTTTTAAAAACGTTCTCTATAATAAAGAGAACTGTTGTCTTTAATCAAATGCAATATTTTTTGACAAAATGCAACATTTTTTAGGAGTTGGTTATACAATCATTACTACTACAAGAAAAAGTAATATTTGTAATAAAAAAATTATTGTAAAAAATAATATTTTAAAACAAAAGAATTTTGTAATAAAAAAATGGTCATTGCAGTATGTCCCGTTACAAAAAGTTTTTGTAGTAAAAAATGAAACTGCTACAATTTAAAGTAATATTTTGTAACAAATGTTTCAGATACAAAAAACCAAAAGTCGTTACAAAAGTGAAAACAAATTTTGATCTTCAAAATATTTTTTGTGACAATATATTTTTTCCTATCATAAATTTTTGTTACAAAATGTAACTTGATTTCGTAACATTTTTTTCTTTCGTTACAAAACACTATTAATTTTTTTAATACAAATTACACTCATAATTTGCCAAATTATATTATTTTTTAATTAATTAATATATTAACTAATTTACTCAACAAATCAATATTTATATAATATATAATAACATAAATAGTTCAAATATCTTTCATTTAACTAAGATTGTTTTATAAATCTTCAATATATAAACTTTAAAGTACAAACTAACAAGACACATTGAAGAACCCTAATGAACTATATAGATACATAGGACAAGAAAAACAAGAAATTATAAATCTGCAAAATATAAACTACAAATTACAAATTTCATCATGTTCATACAGCTCCTTTCTCATGGAGAAGCTTCTAGTAAGTGCCACACACCTGAAAAGACCACTAACCAAAAAACACTAGCTTAAGAAACAAGATTTGTTTTTCCTTTAAAAATGCACAGAAAAAACAAAAAACTATACTCGTATTATTCAACAATGAATACAAACTCTAAAATTCTTACCATGTCCTTTTCCATCAAACACATTTAGATATTGACACAAAGTACATGCTAAAGACAAATAGAAAGAAGATAATAAGATACTTTAAAGAAAAGTAAAAACCAAAAATAATAGAATGGCTCAAAAGATCTCTAGTATAGAGTACAATTAAAGGAGTTATAGAAACTAAAAATAACGCTCAAGGCCAAACAATTTACCAAACTCTTTTCAACCTTTCCAGCATCACATCAATTCAGAATCAAACAAATTTCAATATTGAATCTACCATATAACGCTAAGGTTCATCTTTAATTTTATGAACTCATAACTGTCACTGAGACATTCCCAACACTCTATCTTCTTTTCTGTTTTTAATATAGCAAATAGACTCAGAATTGCGCAAACTTTATGTCCAGGCGTTCATCTTGAAATAAGTTTTCTAACAAATTAAAGATCATAATTTTCTGATTTATTTAGCCTTAGGAATAGAGGAAAAACAGTGACTGCTCTGTAGTGTGTAAAACCAAAAAACAGCAGCAGCATGACTACAACAAATAAGAGTTTTCGCAACGGTCAAAAACCGTTGCCGTAGATTGAAAAACCGTTCCTAAAACTTTAGGCAACGCTTTGGCAACGATTTTTGACCTGTGGTATATGCGGCCGTTGCCAATGCTCAAAGGCAACGGTTTTTTACCTAAGGCAACGGTAACAAAAAAACCGTTGCCAAAGTTACTAGCATAGACAACGGTTTTGAAAAAAAAATTATACAACGATTTTGAACCGTTACTCGATAAGCAACGGTTTTAAACCATTCTCTTTCATGACATAATAGGTTAAATCCATAACTGGATAGGCAACGGTTTTAAACTGTTATAGTTTTATTATTCACAAAACCAACGGTTTTAAAGCATTGCCAGTAGCATTTTTTAGCAACAGTTTTAATACTATTGTCATTTTTTAGTTGTCTTTGACAACGGTTTTAACACCATTATCTTTTGTAACTTTTAACGACAGTTTTTTGTAATATATAATTCTTTATTTACAATAGTTTTCTCATGAATAAAAATAGTTCTAACTTTTTTTTTAATTTAATGTCAATAAATAATCTAAACTATTTGAATCAAATTACTAAAGAAAACTAATTGAACTACCAACAAATTTGACTTATAAAAATTGTTATAAAATCTATAATCACAATATATCATCATTGCAAAATAACATAATACTAGTCTAGGTCATAACTAATTTTACTTATATCATCATTTTTCAAAATACAAAAATACTATAGCCTAAGGGTGACAATTTCTTCATTTTTCTTCAACAAAGTTGGTGTGGTAACCCAGCTTGAGTGGACTCTCTTGGCTTTAATGGTAACTGCTCCACGTAAAGAACTAGAAAGAATCTTAAATCTGATCTTTATATGTATAAACATTTTTGGCAAATTAGGAAACCTGAATAATAAGCATTAAAAAGACAAACACAAAGTTATGTACCAACCTTGTCTGGCAAATTTAAAGACAGTATATACTTCATGCTATAAAAGTTCTGATTTGAACCCAATGAGCAAAGGCTAAGTTAGAAAAAACTCAATTATATTAGTATCTTCCTTAATTATGAATTAAGAAAAAGAAAGAATGAAAAGGATGGGAGCAGAGACCATGTTCTTTGCTTGAGAAGCTAGAGTGCTTTGGTTGAAAGAACCTACCTACATGGAAGAATAAATCTCTTAGTTAAAATAAAAATGCATAAACTAAGAAGTTCCACACCAGGTGAGTTAATAACCCAAAAGAAATTGAGGTTAATTCACGTGATCCATCAATAATAACTAATAATAATACAATCTCACTAAACTAATTAGTATAGCATAATAAGCAATAATAAGTATATAGCTATGCTCCTCACAGTAATTACAACGAACTGAACTAGTATAGCATAATAAGCCAAGAGAAAAGACGTAGTATTATATAGTTTCATTCGTTCAAGTATTTGTTAATAAGTATATAGCTATGCTCCTCAAAATCGACTTAACCCTGCAGTTTTGGAGTAACTTGCAAATATAAGCATCAATGCCAACTAAAAAATCACAAACAAAATGTAAGATTTGAAGATAATTTGATACCACAAACAGATTTGTCAAATGTCAATACACAAACAATGCTCAAATATATCATGAAGACAAAATCATCCTTGCTGGTGGCCGACTAACAGGTTCTCCTCTGGCAGCCTTCACCAGCAGAGGATCTGAAGACAAAATCACCACAAAAATCATGAATTTCTCTTGCTTAAATGAGTATAATCAAGAAAATGAAAGAGTAATCAAGAGAAAGAAATGCTTATAAAAGTCTCCCAAATTTGAACAATATTACTCATTTCTATAAAACATACAAATAATATTAATTGTTAACAGAACTTTTTCCCCTCTTTTTCCATGCCTTCAATCAATCAAATTCAACAATCTCCATTAATTGATTCATCTCAATGACTCAAAAATATATGAATTACCTTCTCTTAGAACCCTATAACAATTTGCACCACTATCTAAAGCAACAAATTTGTTAAAACTGAATGCTATTAGGAACCAGCAATGTCACCTTTATTATCACACAGATAAAGTAGCTAGATTACCACTTCAAAAAATAAATAAATTGAGAGAAAAATAAAAAAGAAAAAGAAGCTAAATTGAACAAAATGAAGAGCATAATGAGAAGAAAGAAAAAACTGTGGTACCGGAAGAAGAGGCAGAGCAAGTGACGGAGAGGTGCAGTTTTGGGTTGAAAGGGAGTGAAAGTGTAGCGTTTAAGGCATTAGAATGTGGAAACAAAGAAGAAGATTTCCATCCAACAAAACCAATGAAAGTGTTAATGGAAGTAGAAGCCAGTGTGGCGTTTAAGGCATTAGAATGTTTGTTTGCTCAACTAATAAATGACCTTTTTTCTCTATTTTATTCTTTTCCTTTTATTTTTATTTCTTTCTTTCTTTCCTACCCGGATTCCTTCAATATTGTACCACACAAATCACCTTGTCCTACTTGTAAAAGAAAAGAACATATTGAGGTTGCAACTTGCACCTGAAAGGAGCTTTTGAAGAGTAGCACAAGCTTCCTTCCACGCTGGCCTTCCAGGGGATACAAACATATTTAGATTAGGCTGTTTCAATTACAACACAACATGGAAACCAATTATTGTCCTATGCAATGAATATGAAAGTAAAAGAACTAAACCACAATGTCAAGCTACTAATAATAATGAATAACTGACCTTTGCCAATGATCAGACCAAGCTGCTTCAAGGTAAGTGTATGAAAAGGTTCCAGTTTGGTGAAATTGAGTATGAGGACAATTGGAAGAAAAATAAGAATATTAAAAAGTCCAAGAAATCCAAGCAACCCCTTACTAACACAACACTGTCTTTCTCAAAACAAACACTAAATAATAAGTTAAGGGACTAAATCAAAAGTCATATTTGAGCCATGTTCCATTTCTTTGAAAGAAGCTTATTCATGTAGAAGCTTAACTATAACAGTAGGGTTCTACTTTGTTAACAAATTAATAGAAGCTTAACAATACAGTAAGACTTTTCATTATACAAATATTGAGTGTAGATGATAAATAAAATAATTTGGATCAAGAATGTTAGAGTATTGCAATGGTTAGGTTCCTTCTGCACTTCTAATCGGTAAAATTCTTCAAATCAAAATAGAAACCAAATCAATTAAACTCATAGAATAAGAGACATTTGAGTTACCTAAACAGAGGTTGAGCCACAATGAGGAGGCAGAGAACCAGTGACAGGGGATTCAGAAGCAGAACCAGTGACAGGGGGTTCAGAAGCAGCGATGTCTAGAGGGACGACGGCTGACAGCAGAAGCAGCAAAGCAGAAGCAGAAGCTTCGATGGCGATAGCTCGCGGAGACAGGGACGCTCCTCCGCTACAGCGACGACAGTGCTGGCGCAGACTCCACGAACGGCGACGATGAGGGTTCCCTCCCCGCTCGCGTTCGGCCTCTCTCTCTCCTTTTGAACTCTGCGCGCCTCTCTCTCTCTCTTCCCATCGTGACCCGCGGATCGGTGGCAACATGGCAGCAGTGATGGGCTGAACGGTGGCGACATGACGGATGCTCCCTCTCTTCCTCTCTGTCATCTCTGTGTTTGTATGTGGTGTGTGTTATGTGAGGGGGATGAGGGAAGTGCTGAGGGTAGTGTGTGAAATAGAAGTAGGGTTAGATAAAAATTAGGGTTAGGTTATGGTTTGATTTGGGTATTTTTGAATTAAGAGTGCCTAATTTTAATAAAAATAGGATATAATTAATTTTTTTATTCATAAATTTTAAATTATCAAATTATAAAAATATTAATTATTTAAATTAAATTATATAAAATTTTTATTATTTTATAATTATTAAAATTTATAATTTAAATATAAAAAATTATTTAATAATTAGGGACTTAGAGCTAGTAGAGGAAGAAAAATACCAAAGTTATGTGTTTTGTTTTATAAAGAGTTTTTCAAAAATTTGTTTAAAAGTAAAAAATATGTTAAATTTAAAAGTGACAATCAAACAAAAAATAATATTTATTATAAATTTATTTTAAATTTATTTTTTATAAATAATATTTGTTATTTATTTATAACAATAAGTTTTGAGTATTTTACTAATTTAATATTTATAGAGAATTATTTTTATATATGTCTTTTAATTTGTATAATTATTTAAATATTAAAAAATTGTTGCTTAATAAAAAATTATTGTAATGGTTATAAAACCGTTTTTTAAAATAGTCAAAGATAACAGTTTTATTTTATTGTAACACTATAAAAATCGTTGTCTAAAGTCATCTAAGAGAACGGTTTTAAAGTGTAGCAACTTTGGCAACGGTTTTTAAGCGTATCTTTTGTATAATTATTTAAACAACATTAAAAAACCATTGCTTAAAACCAAATTCTAGTAACGGTTATAAAACCGTTCTTTAAAATAGTCAAAGAGAACGGTTTTATTTTGTTGTTATAAAATAATGAAAACTGAACTTCAACAGTAACACTGTAAAAAACCGTTGTCTAAAACCATATAAGAGAACGGTTTTAAGACGTTGCAGATTTTGGCGTTGCTAAAACCCATATATGTCATATTCAAAATTCAATATAAAATCCAGGTTAAATCCAATGACTTTAAAAATTAATATGGTTCAACTTCACTCATCAAGATTTCCTTCTCAATTAGTTCTGGGTTAATACCATTTTTAATGAAGAAGCTACATAACCTGGAAGTTAAGTAAAAATGAGTCAAAATCTGTTTTAATTAGAAACCAACAAGCTTAGTACCTTTCAATTTGAATAACTTTTATTACAAAACTCCAATTAAGCTAAATTTTGGATTGGGAACTTCTAGCTCATCCAGAAACAAGTGTCTTGGTTGTAACTCAATTGATATTCAATTCTAAGAGTTACAAGCATTGGAATTTGATGCATAGCTTGCTGAAATTTGTTTCTTTCTAGCTTTGACCACCAATATTCAAAAATTCACAACTCCCAATCCTTAACTCCTAAAATTCTGAAGTTTTAGAACAATAAATCAAGTTAATCAAATTTTATAACAAAATAATTTCGCTCCAAAACTCAGCTCGTAGAAGTCGCAACAAGACAAATAAGTTGCTGCCCTGTTCGACCTTTTCTGCTGCAGGACAGATTTAACAACCTAACTTTAAAAATTCGCCATAAATTGTATATTTAACAAAATGGTCTCAAATTTTTCAGTTTAGTTCCTTATATTTTCAAGTTTAACCTAGACTTGGTCTCATACAATTCCAATCATTACATAATTAGTTATAGCTTTTCAAAGTTTCTAACTCTGTTTGAAAGTAATGCAGAAAATCAGATTTTACATTTCAACTTTGAAAAATCACAAATAACTCTCTAGTTAATACGAAACCTTCAAAATTGAATATTAATAACTATACTTGTTGTAGTTCGCTTAGCTTTTAGTCTTGTACTATTCCAATCTCTATTAAGTTGCTGGTGCACTTTCAAAGTTGCCGTTTCATTTCAAAACTCTGATTTTCAACATAAAGTTTAGCATTTCAAGTTCAACTTTTAATATTTCTCAAAATTAATTTCAAAACAATCACCAACCAATTCTACCACCATCCCAACATATTTAATAACCAGCCCAACAGTAATCAACTAATACAATCCATCAAGATTCAGCATTCAATCACTCATCAACAATTCGTAATTCACACGCAATCAATCAATTTCACAAAAACCACAAGCTCAATCACATTTCCAGCCACAATTCAATATCCATATAACCAATCAATTACTCATAAAAAATTAAACCTATTTGCAGTCATTCAATAAATTTTATGGGCATTCTAAAATTAAAGTTATTAAAGTTAAACCCCCTACCTCGATGTCAAATTTTGCAGAAATCGAAGACAAAATTGTGGTGTGATGACTGGTTGGGCTGCCCCCAAAATGCAGCAGCTCCTTCATCCCTTATCCACCCATGTTAGCAACATTTACAACAGCTTTGACAGGGCAGCAGCAACACGAGTTGGCCACGACAGCCAACAAAATAATGAATTCAAATTGAATAGAATAATAATTTTGGAAATTCAAGGGTGGAACAGGGGGCTAAATTAAATTGGAACAAGAGCAAGGCTAATAAAATGGCAGTGGGATAAACAAAAATGTCAAGTGGAAGTTCAGAACAAGGATGTCTTACAAGAATTAGAAAGGAACAATAGCACGAAGAAACAGCAGCAGCAGTACAGATGATTATAGCAGCAACGGGGAAGATGGCCTTCTCCTCCACCTTGGTTCATGATTCCAGTGGCGGCGGTGGTAAAGAAAGCCTCCCCACCGTGTTCTTCTTCTCCTTGCCATTCGTGTTTCTCTCTGTGCGACGCCGACTCCACGTCTCCTTTCTTCGACTCAGACTTCACGGCGGCACGGCAGCGATTCAGCAGTGACGATTCGGCTAAACGCGCAGCTTCTTCAACGACAACGAGGTTGGCTTCAACAACGACGACGGAACAGTGATGAGGACGGAGCTTCCTCTCGGTCACTGCTCGCGTCTCCCTTTGGTCTGTGTACTCGACGACAACGCGCAGTGATGGCTCACGACGGTGGCAGTCTCCTCCTCCCCCGACGACGACCCCCTTCTCCCTCTTCTTCCTTTTTCTTCCCCGAGCTTTCTCTCTTCCCCTTCGAGCTTCCCCTGTTTCTATTCTTTCTCATTCTGTTTTTGCGTATGTTTTGTTAACTTATGGCAAAATTAGGTTTTTAATTAGGAATTTAGGGTTAAGGTAAAATATATATGAGTAATATAACAATTTTTACAAAATATTTGAGATAGAAGAACAATTTAAGATTCAAATATAATACTATAAAGATTACTTTTAAAATGCATAAGATTTTATTTATTAACATGTCAATGAGCTCAAACAATTATTTTTAATTTAAATTATAAAATAAGCATACTAATCATATTTTATAAAATACGATTAAACTTGAAATATCAATTACCTATATTAAATTATATGACCTTTCATTATTTTTCTATCATAACTTTAATTTCAATTTATATAAAATAACTAATTAAAATAAAAATTATACATAATTAATTGACTTAAACTTAAAGTATTTATAAAAATCAATTTAATCATTCCTAATAAATTAATCTCTAAGAGCTCAAATTAATAAAATAAACCATAATTTATTCATAATAAAAATTATTTAAATTAAATTATATAATACTTCCATTACTAAATTTTATTTTCAAATCCTATGAAATAAGTCAAATAACCAATTATAAAAAAATCAATTATTCTTCACATACAAGTCATTTTTCCATACAAGTCTATACAAGTTCTTATTTGAATTTTGAGCATTGCAGTTTTAATTGAGAAAAAAGAACAGTTTACATTATTCAAGAGTTAAGGAAGTGCGTGTTTATACGCAATCTAAACTGAAAGTCGTTTTTGTTGAGTTTAGACCAACTTGTATAAACTTGTATACCAAAAAGACTTATATGTGTAGCAGAACTCTTATAAAGTTACACCAGAATATTAATTAACTTAACTCCAAATATTAATAAAACTAACTTAATTACTCTTAATTGATTAGTTTATAAAAATAAGGAGTTCAAAATAAAATAAGTCACAACTTATTCATAATAGGAGTTACTTAAATTAAAGTGTACAATTCTTAGTAAAATTAAGACTTAATTATTAGTAAAATTATACATTAATTTTATAAAAAAAAATTAAAATAATATATACCATTTTTAAAAATAAATCATTTAATCTTTAATTTTTTTTATAAAAAATAAATTAATTAACACAAATAATATTTTAAAAAAATAAAATTTTTAAAATAAAATAAAATTATCTTAAAAATTTTAACATTTTCAAATAAATTTTGTGACAAACAAATAACTTGTTACAAACAATATTGAATTTTGTGACAAATTAATTTTTTGTTACAAAATAATTGGAATTTTTGAAACAAATGGATATTTTGTTACAAAATATTTTAAACTTTTGCAACAACTTCATCTTTTGTTACAAAATATTTTAAAATTTTGCAACAAAACACTGGTTCGTTACAAAAGCCAATATAATTTGTAACAAAAAAAATTCAAGTCGTTACAAAATATCAAAACGTTTTGTAACAAATTGTATTGTTGTTACAAAACATTATTATTATGTAACAATTACTAATTTTTGTTACAAAAAAATAATTTTTTGTAATTTTAAATTTGTTACAAATGTTTCATTTTCTTGTAGTGTACCCTTGGTCTAAGCCAATGCTTTTGTGTATCAAAGAGAACTCTTTTTACGAGTTGGCTATACAACAGTTACCTCTTCACGTAAGGGTTGTTTAGAGGACCCAAACACAACGCTTTAATAAAGATTTTATGACAACACTTTTTACAAGTTATATTTTTTAATACATAAAGCAACACTTGTCCTGATTTTTTTAAGTTGCCTTTTCATATACCTAAAGTAACACATGTATAAATTTTTCTGGTTATTTTTTCATAAACCTAAAGCAACGCTTGTCCAAAATTTTTTAAGTTGCCTTTTCATATACATAAAATAACGCTTGTATAAGTTTTTTCTAGTTGTTTTTTCATATACCTAAAGCAACATTTATCTAAATTTATTTGTAGTTGCCTTTTTTTTTAATACCTAAAGCAACACTTTATTGAATATTTCTTAGGTTCTCTTTTTTTATATCTAAAGTAATATTTTTTTTGTTATATTTATATGACATTTGAAGGGTATATAGCACACACTAACAATATTTAAATATTTAAATTTAATTTAATCAATATAGGGAGAATAAGCTAATAATATATATTGCATGTATATAAAAAGGTGTGCCAATTAACATATTTGCTAAGTTACGATGCCAAATAAATAATAAACATAAGTAAACAAAATACATATTTTTTTATGATGAACTTAAACAAAAAAAAAACTAATTTTTTTTAAAACCAAAGACTTTGTGCTTTACCATTGTGCCAAGAATCGTCTTTATCTCTTCAAAAAATTTCATCCAACCATAAGCAACACTACAAGAGACACGCCGAATAGCGGCAATTTTTTATGGATTTGCGGAACGATATACCAGTGGTTCCAGAAGCATTGCAATTTAGGGGGTGGAGATTTGATTTTGCAGAGATTCTAAGAAACCATTGGCACAATCGCAACAAATTTAGATAATTAATGTTGCGGCGGTTCCAAAACCGCCGCTATTTCAGTCAGTGAATTTAAAAAATTGCGACAATTTTAAAACCGCCACAAATATATGTATTTTTTAAAAAATACGACGGTTTAAAAGCGTCACAATTTCATACATGAGTTTTTTTTTAAAAAAAAAGACCAATTACAAGTGACATTATTTGAAAAGAGTGTAGATTCTAATTGCAAAAAGTTTTCAAGAGCCATTTTTTGTTTGTAAATAAAAAAATACATAATCAATTAAATGTAGAACTGCAGCTGCCAACACATACAAAGCAAATATAAATGACTTGCCTGCACAATCTTTCCCTTAGTTTCCTTTAAGAACAAATTTAGCATATAAATCCTTCAGGGCAATCATGACTATAGTTATCAATGGTCCTATAATAGCCCCTTGCAGAATAATGCACTCCTTCAATCAATCTAACAATGTCATGGAATACAAGAAAAGTCTATCTATACAAGTTGACATAATAGATTAAACCAAACATGATTAGAATGATGCCTTCGGAAGTTAGAATCTCTTGGGAATTTAACATTTTATACAGGAAATTATTAGCAAGTCGATACATTTCATTGCCTCTCCAAAAATCAAAATTGAAAAAAAAGAGTAATGACATACCCTCCTAATCGCTTTCTTAAATATCCTCCTCATTCCTAAATAACGTTTAAAAAGAGAAAAACCAATATGCCAAAATTATAAAAAGCAACCACACTTTTTAATCATGGTTACTGTAACAGCTCAAACCATCCGCTAGCACGATATTGTCCGTTTTGGCACACAAGGCCTCACGGTTTTGTCTTTGACAATAGGGATGATAGCCGAAGTCCCCCACACTCACTCGTCAAAACGCGTCATGTTAGGGAGAAGTATCCATACCCTTATAAGGCATGCTTCGTTCCCCTCCACAACCGATGTGGGACATTACAATTACATGAACTATTCATTGGACCCTAAATGCTTGGCATATTATATCTTAAAGTTGTTAACAAAAGCATAGTCTACAGAAGTCAACATCACAGTAGCCAATTCCAAAGCTCAAAAAAATAAACATGACAATATCAAATTATACAGTTAGCTAGTCTTCAAGCCTAAAACAAAATCTTTTAAGCGAAATAAGTTACTGTAAAATGCTTAAATTACTAATACTTGATAATTTTGTTAAATTCTGAAAAAATATATATTCAATTTTCAGTGATGAATATAATAATTAATAGTGTTGGATGATTCTTATAATTGGAAATCACAATTTGATCAATTTTAATTATTTCATTTATTCTATTTGAAGAAAGTGATGTTACATTTATTTTCACTCTTAAGTTATAGCCATTAAAATTTTATGCAAAAGATGACTCAAAAGTCAACATATATTGGCTCCATATATTGGCTTTTAGGTGCATGCAAAAAATAGACGGTTAATTCATATGGAAGTGGTGAATAAGTTTGTACACACAACAATACAAACAATTACAGTTTTCAATCACTGAATCAAATATTCTGTAGAATTTATTAACTCGTTATTTTCTTAGCTTCTTAAGTTCTTCTTGGTATCATAGAACTAAGGTCACGATTCCATTACGGCTCTCGTTCCTTTCCACAAGGAAAAAAGAAAAACAAAAAAGAAATAACATTATGTTAAATGGTTTTACTAGATAGACAATGACTTTTATAAACAATGTCAATAATAAATTTTAGAATTGACCAAATAAAATAAAAAAACACTCCACTCCCAAATTACCTTCTAAACCTTAATATTAGGATAACCATATGCACACCTAGTGAATTGAACATCTAGTCATTGTTAACTGTGCATGAGTAAATTGAATCAAAAGAAATAATCATCCAATTAAAAATAATAAACATAATCATCTGCATATCTATTGAATTGATCATCTGATATATCAATTGTTCACATTATTTAGTATTCTCGTTGTTTAACTATATTTTTCTTATGTTAAAAATTAGATTGTTGAAAATTCATTCAAATATATTCATCAATTGGAGGCACGTTTCACCGTAACTTCACAAGTTCCCGAACCACGCACTATTTCACAATGCAATCACACTATATATTTGTTGCTGTGAACATTGATATATACACGTTACATTTCTCACTCAACTTTGACATAAACAAGATTTTCAACATTTTCGATTTTAGTTTTCAGTTTTGTTGGTTGAAATTTTAATTTTATTTTTTAAATATAAAGAATAAAAGAAAGAAAAAGAAACAAAAAATAGTGTCTAATAAGTATGATATCTAATAGGGTACGTACCAAATAGATAATTCCAAATAGAGACAGAACTTCAAACCCTAACTTAACTATCTAAAACTCAAGTATTTCATGTAGGTGATACTTAGAAAATTTGAATATGTTAGGTAAGTTTACTTTTATGAGATTCTGTAAAACCATCTATTATTATTATCGTCATTGTCATCATCCTCAACTAAAATTATTTGCACTACTATATCTTATTGCCAACGGCCATTCCGATATTTTATTGTGGGCGACAAAAATTTTTTTATGCAAATAAACGATGGTCAGATTGTCGATAAAATTTGGTGTGAATTAGCGCCAATAATATTATTTATGGTTAACGATGGGATATTCGCCGATAATAATTTTACATTTTTTTTGTAATTACAATTACCATGCACGCATTATTTATTTTTTTAAATCAATTCATTATTTTAAATCACGCTATTGAAAGCCGATGATGGTTGGGTGTTAGTTGGTAATGCGTTTAGGTTGTTTAATTTATTTTTAATTTTCTATTTAATAATATGAGTTTAATTTTGATTCACAGATAATGTAAAATGTTTTGTGTAGTTATACAATCACGATTATTTTTTTATTTGAATTATTCACGCGATTATTATAAAAAGTAGTTATTTTTATTAATATAGAGTTATATAATTAGATACACATATAAAACAGTTTATACTGATAATGTATCAAAATTAAATTTCCAATAATATTACCAATTGTCATGGCATCAATAACGCTAAACATATTTTATACTATTTTTATTGGATTATGTTATATTTATACTAAAATCAATTTTTAAAATTAGCTACCAGTATAAAATACATATTGGAATATAAATATACATTAAAAATAAATTAAATTACATATATATTTATACATAAATATATTAGTGGCTAATTTTAATATACAAATAATATTTTTTATTTTAATATTTAATTTGTTAACATTACTGAAAACTTATTAGATGTCAATAATGAGTTTACGTTATATTATTTATTTTTTAAAAGAACTTATTAACTTTACCAACGACTCATCTGGCGTCGGTAATTTTAATTAGAGTAACCTATTTTGTTGTCTCCAACATTTGAGATAAATTTTAAAGTTGTCCTTAACGTTTCAATCGTCCTATTTAAATTTTTAACGTTTCAAAATTGACTCAATGTTATCCTGTCGTTAGGTATCCATTAATAGAATTGACAACGGGACAAAATTGAGACGATTTTGAAACGTTAGGGACTTAAATAGGACGAAAACGTTGGGGACAAAAATGATACATAGAAATAAATTTTAATTTTATCCTTTAATAATATCAATTTTTTACCGTACATCGTATTCAATTATTTTTTAATCACATCTAAGTAAATTACACTTAGTCACATTACTTTCATTCTAAATAAATTTATTTTTTTTATAATTTTACACTTAAAGATTTTACAATAATTTATTCTAAATAATTTTTTATTTTCTTTAAGTATAAAATTATAAAAAAATAAATTTATTTAGAATGAAAGTAATGTGATTAAGTGTAATTTATTTAGATGTGATTAAAAAATAATTGAGTACTATGTACAGTAAAAAATTGATATTATTAAAAGATAAAATTAAAATTTATTTCTATGCATCGTTTTTATCCTCAACGTTCTCATCCTATATTCAAGTCCCTAACGTTTCAAAATCGTCTCAATTTTGTCCCGCCGTCAATTCTATTAACGGATCCCTAACGGCAGGACAAGATTGAGTCAATTTTAAAACGTTAGAGACTTAAATAGGACGATTGAAACGTTAGGGATAACTTTGGGACTTACCCCAAGCGTTGGGGACAAAAACGATACTTTACTCATTTAATTAATAGACAATTTAAGTTTTGCACCTAATTAATTTTAGGTTAAAAATCCTAAACCGTCATGATAATTATCTCGAAAGACAACGAGATTTTTAATAAAAAATTGTTTTTTCCTGTTTTTGATTTCTATTTATTTTTTTTGAGAGTTTCGCTATCTTTTAAGATAATTGTCAGAATTATTTATTTTTTTGTTATTTTTTTAAATATATATTGGCTAAATTTATTTTGTAAAACTAAAAAATATTAATTATTTTTAAATTATTTTTACTTATAAAAATTAAATAAAAGATATATTAATAATTAATATATCACATAAACATAACATGTTTTGAAAATTTAAAAGATCATTGATACAAAAGTTAATCAGCGTCACAAAATTAAATATTAAATCAAAGACCGAAATTGATATTTTTTTATTAAAGGTCTTATAGTCCACCAAAAAAATTGTTAATGGCCAAATTGAATATTCACTCTTAATTTTACCAATGGCTTAATATTTAATGAAATACATAGTTTTTTTACAATGGCCAAGGACGCTTCATCCACAAGTGGGTCGTTGCATATGACGAGAATCAATTCACTCAATTTTTTTAATTATTTAATAAAATATGATATTTAATTATTTAATATTTTTTTATATGTATTTTTTATCCCACTTAAAAAATAATATACAATAAAAAATTATATTTTATCAAATAATTAAAAAAATTGAGATCATTCATTCTCCATACTAACAACTCTGATCCACTACATATATATGCTGCTATGTTAAATATGGTATTTTAATTTTTATAATTCTTTCATTTATTTACATATTAATAATCTCTTTATCTTAAACGCTTTGTTAAATAAACTCTTCGAACTCTGAGTATGATTTTTGATAAATTTTTTTGTTATATCAGAGTTATCTTAATATAGTAGGTTTAAATTTTAAGAAAATTAAATTCAATATTATTAGCAGGGCTAGGCAATGGATAAAATTTAAATATTAAATTTACTTTTTAATTATTACAAACGACTTTGGCGTTAATAATAATAAAAATAAATTTTTTTATTATTTACCAATGGCAATGATGCGATGTCACTAATAATAAAAATAAAATCATTCAAGAAATCCTTTTACTGACAATGAGCCATAGGTAAAATCAATAAAAAATTATCAACAACCGGACACAAATGACATACATTTATCAATGTTCTGGCTGTTGGAAAAATAGAATACCAATAATGCATGTGGTTGGTAAGTACGAATTTTTTGATAGGGTAAAGTTCAAATTTTTTAGCCAATATCAACTCATTTTTTTTAAATTATTTGTTTACTTAAATTTTAAATTATAAATTTTGAATTTTAAATTTTAAATCATAACTTAATTAAACCATAAACCCTCTAATAAAAAAGAAAATTAAAAATAATTTTATGATAAAAAATTTTTCTAATGATAATTAATTAAAAATTTGTTTTTGATACTTATTATTTTTTCTTTTCTTAAACTACAAATCTAAGATTTGAGTTTGTTGGGAAGAGAAATTTTTTCATATAGGGATATCCTTACCTTTTTCGTAAAGCCTTATTAGTCTAGTCTAATCGTATTTGAGGTTAAAAAAGGGTAATTTTTACTTAGATTTTAGGTTTTTTGGTGGGGTTTTCTTAAATTTTGGTTAACAATACATAAATGAGTCGGTATTTAATTAATTAGTTAATTAAGTTTGAATATTTTCAGTTCAACTGCTGTAGATGTACTCATGAATCATAAGGGAGGCTATAGGTGGGAATGCCTTTCTTGCATAAAGTTAATGAAAGCACTAATTAATGATTTATTTTAGTGGAAAAAATTATACACTGTGCCTAACATATATATATATATATATATATATACCAATAAAGTACAAATATCATAAAGTATTTTGAGAATACTTATTAGCTTAATTAGGACTTAGATTTGATTTAAGTGCATACCTATGTACATAATTAATGGATCATTCTAAATATACACTTATATCCAAGTTAACCCAAGTTTATCCAAGTATCCAGTCCGCTAGCTAAATCTAATGGGCATGTATGTCAATTGTAAAGTTGTGATGTGATGATAGGATAATAAACAAGAACCTTAGTTATACGGTGAATTTTATCATACTCTTTTTAAAATAAAAGGTAAATTATTCTTTTGTGATATATATATTGAAAGTGATTTATAAGATGAGTTTTATGAAGTAGAAGAGATCTTTATGAATGCAATTGATGCACTTGAAGATAGAAAAGAGTTTATGGTCCGTGATGATAGAAATCATAAAGATATTTAGCAGAAAGATTCTTCAGATCCTCAAGTCATAAATACAGTTAAAGACATTGTTGTCGATAATGTCAAATACAAGTTTTAAGGGATGGTAAATTCGGATCTTCATAAGATTAAAGACATTGCTATCGATGAGGTGGAGATCAAGTCAAATTCAATTGCAGACAATAGGATTTGCAAGATGATGTGACAATTATGCACAAGAATTTAATCACTTTTATGGAACAAAAATTTTGCAAATAGTGAACTTCGAGGATGTTATCACCATACAAAAGAGGGTGGGAGGAGGCGCAATAGGTGTATGCTGAGGTTGGGAAGGAGTTGTGCCTATATAGCAGAGATTCTGCGTACTTAAGTAGCACAAATGTTGTCTCGTATAACGAGCTGAATTCGTATGCACCTTGTTGACAGCCACCACCACCACCATAAACTAGTAGTACTAAACTAAATTTAAATAATCACAAAAGAGAGAAAGAAAAATAGAGAACACATACATAATTATTATAGTTAATATTCAATTTAATTATAATTATAAACACTACATATATCACAAGATTATTTTAAAAAGGGCATGGTAGTATTTATCTAATTATATAGTATGTGTTCAGTTCGGGATAAAAATGAGGTTAATATTTTTATGAATGAATTTCATATGTAGTCTTATATATATACAATTTTGTTTATAAAATCTTTTACCTTATTTTTCATTTCCAAGTAAATAATTCAGCATAAAAATGAAATTTAGAAAATGTAAAAAGGTAAAAATGAGACGCATGCAGAAACAACTTTTTGCTCTGCTAGTAGCTCTCCTCTTGTACTATATGTTTTTGATCACATAGTACTTGTAAATTCTATCATATATGTGTATTAGATTACTAGTAATGGTATTTGACCAGTAATATTTATTTTTTTATTAATATTCAGTTAATAAAAATATTTGTATATTAAATTTTAAATATATTGGTCTCCTAATATTTTTCATGAATTATTAGATTAATTATATTAGGTGTATATCAAATTCTATTATTAATACAAAATATACGTCAAAAAATAATGTAAAATACATAATGACAGATTTTGATAGATAATTTTAGTATATAAATAATATTTTTATTATTAGATATACCATGTGTATAATTAAACCAAAATTTTTTAAATTGTTTTATTTATTTTAAATACTAAATTCTAAATAATAATAACCCTTAACTCTAGGTTATAAATTATGAACCCTAAAAAAATTGAGCTAATATTAACTGACTAAAATTTGGTTTCCTCTATTTTCTTTTAAACTTAGTCCACTTTCAACGATTACAGAGATGACAAGTAGTGTTTAGTAATTTCGAAATATCAAAGTATATATATTATATTTAAAATGTTTATTTCATTATATAAAAAGATTTAATTAAAGAGTTAATTTTTAACCCATGTTTACCAATTTTTTTAATTATTTATTTTGTTCTAAATTTTAAATTCTAAATCTTAAAATAAAATAAAAAGAGTTAAAAAATAATTTTACAATAAAAAAATTAGTTAATATAACTAGATTGCTATACTTAAAAAGTTAAAATTGAAAGCTTAGAGTTAGGGTTTAAATACATGATGAATTAAAAAACAAAGCATGCAGAAATGGTTGGGCTATAAATAGAGTTGCAATGAGGAATAATCCAGCATAGAAGAGATCAGAGTAGAAATCAAATAATAATATATAATTAATTAAATGGGTTCCAAGAAGGCTGCTATGGCATCAACCGCCGCCCTTCTCCTCTCCCTCAACCTCCTCTTTTCCACCATCGTTACATCCCAACAAGAACCACCGCCTCCCATGGCAACTCCTCCACCACCACCACCCTCTACTTGTCCCATCGACACCATCAGCTCAAGTAGTTGTCTTAGTGCATTGAACAACACTATGGGGCTTATTGGTAGTGGGGCCCTCCCCACATCAATCATCACGGACTGCTGCAACCTCGTCGGCGACCTCTACGGCACTCTTGGCTCAAGTCAAGCACGTGTTTGCGTTTGCGCGGGCATGAATGTACTTGGAGTCAACCTTATCGATGTAGCCGCTGTCCTAGCCGGCATCTTCACCGTCTGCCCCAATAACCCTGTCGTGGGATTCCATTGCTCAAATAATTAAGATGAAAACTTATGTGCAATCAATAATTTTACGTAAAGTTAATATAGTTGAAAATTATTAGATAAAAATTTAATTAAATCAGTCAAATTATTTCTCAACTATCAACTTTACGTGAAATTAACTGCACTTGAGTTTCGACTCTTTCCTATATGTTTTACTTTAATTCTAGTAATTGTCTTGGACGTAGTAATCTCCTAATATATATGCGCATGCATATATATTTATAACTTATCTATAGTATGCCAAAGGAGACTACATATTACCAATAAACGTCCACATCAATTATGATTTATGAAGAATTATAGTAAAATAATACAGCTTTATATATATGAATGTGTATGGAATTGTGTTTGATGGTGTTCCTTTTTTTTTTATCACTATAATAAGTTGTAATCTTTTATATTTTTCTCTCTCTGAAAATTGATTTACAAAGTTTATATTCCTAGACATATAACAACAACCATGCATGTTATTTTATTTTTTTCCATTAACAAAAGGGTAAACATCAACAATTTTAAATGGACGGAGTAGTGTGTAAAGGTTGGCTTGAGGTTGTTATTACTGCTGTTAGTTATAGCAGTAGAGTAAATAAGTAACTTCTATTATTTTAGGCAAGGTTTGGTTAGTTAGTATGGCAGTATGTAAGTTTAGCTGATAGGGTTAGGTATAAACTTAAATTAGCCACCAAAATTAGTTATTAATAAAAATTATATATTAAAATATAAAATAAATATTAAAAATAAATTAATACATGGTGACTAATTTAATATATAAATAATATTTTTGTTTCAAGAATATTCATGCATTCCAAAACTCCTTAGCCTTGTTTTTTTTTTATTATTCTTTCATATATATGGTATCGGAATTTATTTGCTCTAATATTCTTGGGCGATTTGGGTCATCTTCTTGTAAATGTTTACACTCCAAATCATTATTCCTGAGCGTTAAAAAAGTGTATTACAAATTTTACTTTTCTCAAAAATAAGCTCTATAGAGCTAGCTTTTTGGTGCAACAACCTCAGGG
Organism: Arachis hypogaea; assembly: GCF_003086295.3. Classification (NCBI taxonomy): domain Eukaryota; kingdom Viridiplantae; phylum Streptophyta; class Magnoliopsida; order Fabales; family Fabaceae; genus Arachis; species Arachis hypogaea. The sequence goes on along the minus strand of NC_092039.1, from coordinate 7,227,804 downwards.
TTTTATTGATTATAATGCTGATGGTTAAGGCAAGAACCGAGAGCTTGGTTTCAAACTTCGATCACTACCACATTAAAGAGGTTTGGTTTTCAAAATAATATTCATTTTGATGTCTTCCTATTTGCTAGACGTACCAACTCTTCTATTTTATATCTTTTAGCTTATCTAGATGACATTATTCTTACTGGCAATAGTAATGCAGAAATTGATTTGTTAATTGAACATCTTAATATAATGTATTTTCTTTGAAAGACTTGGACACTTTCAATTATTTTCTTGGTTTGGCTGAACAATGACAGTGTCATGCTGAATCAATTAATATATAATTATGCGATAGAATTGTTAAAGAAATTGGGCATGCTATCCTCCAATCCGATGCCTACATACACTCATGCATGAACAAATTGTTGATAGTTTGACAAAACCTTAGTCAATAAAGATGTTGCGAAAATGCAGAGACAAACTGAGGATGTGTGTGAATTTTATCTTCACATAGTGATTTAATATTATATAGTCGAAATAAAATATAGTTTACATATATATAGTTAATTAATTGAATAAATTTTATAGTCGAAATAAAATACAGTTCACATACAGTTAATTAATTGAACAAATTAAATTATACTACACACTTATAGAACCAACATGCTCTGACTTAAGGAGGGACTTTGGTATAAGTCGGTCACACGTTGTCGTACATAGTTCTGATGACCTCCGTAATTTTCTGCGTGCAAGCATTATTGTCTGGGGTGAATCTATCAATAAAAAAACTTAAATTAGCAAATACATACAATCTTAATGATTTCAAAATAGATTGCGGATTGAAAGTTTTAGAATAGACAAGTATTCACGCTTGCATGCCATCCTACCAAATCCTCATCCAGATCACAAACAGTGGTGGGAGCATCCTCTTGGGGGCACTGGAGGAATCAACCACTACGATGTCTATTGCTGATGGATCTATCTGTAGGGATGTAGTAGTAGGAGGCATGCAGTTCAGGTTTAGGATTATGATGAACTGCTGGTTCGCTGGAGCTGCCTATGACGTCACAGGGGTCAAAGGATCGGAGTAGTTGGGCTAGAGGGCGATGACTGAGCAGTCTTCAGGAATTTGGTGGAACTCCGCCCTCGACCACGACCACGTGACCTATTCGATCTAATTCTGCTACCTGTCATCATGTCTACAAAATGGATATATTACTAACACTAATGGAAATAATTAATTTCACCAACCCTAAACATATATAATTCTAATTTTTTAATTTCACTCAAAATCTTATAAAAATTTCGACAGAGTCTCACCTAAAATTTAAATTTTTCTACCCTTCAAGGGTTCATCTAAACGCAAATATCTATCCATCCACCGAGAAGTTTCAATCATTTACTAAACTTTCATATCATTCTAACAATTTCTCAAAGCATTCTAATTTTACAAAGTATTCAAACTTTCAAAACATTCTAAGAAAGTATTCTAACTTTATTATATTTTATTTTTTGGCCAAAGTATTCTAACTTTGTTAACAATTTTTAAAAATATTCTAACTTTTGAAGTATTTTAATTTTTTAAACCATTCTAACAATCCAAAAGAACTTGAAATGCAAAATTAAGAAAGTATAAAATAACATGATGAAACATCACCACTAATGCATAAGGCAAAACACTGCAATTAATCAGCATAAACCATCAGTTCTAGCAAAAATATGAATCAACAAAATAAGAATTAAAATAGTAATTTTTTAACAAAGTAACAACAACCAGCGAATCATTAAAATAGTTAAACATTACTCAAATAAATTTAGCAACAATTTCTCAGCGAAATAAATAGTAAAACACATACTGAATAATTTAGACCAATCCAAATAATTCCAGCAAAAAAAATCGACAATCTCAGAAAATAATTTCAAACACATTGAGTAGATATCAGAACCTATCAATCTAACTAAATTATCTTAACCTAACCACCTAAAATCAACTACAACAGAAATTAATCTACCTAAATTAATTACTAAAAATCAACTGACTAAATAAAATTATTAAGATTAACTAAGCAGAAATTAAACAACGTGAAAAACATATTCAATCAAAATTCCTAACCACTTAAAATCAATTAAAAAAGAAATTAATCTACCTAAACTAATTACTAAAAATCAACTAACTAAATAAAATTAAGATTAACTAAGAAGAAATTAAACAGAGTGAAAAACAGATTCAATAAAAACCTGAAAATCTGGAATGCAAATCAATTAAAAGAGAGAAGAGAGAAGTGGGTGGTTCGAGCAGTGGCGGCGGCCTCTAACCAACGACGGCAGGGCAGCAGCGGTGGAAATAGAGAAGAGAGAAGAATGGGGCATTTTGCGCAGCAGCGGCGCCCTTTCCAGCGGTGGCAGGGCAGGGCAGCGGCGGCGGCAGAGGCAGCGGCCTTTGTAGCAACGGTAGGGGTTGAGGGTTGAGAGAGAGAGAGAGAGAGAGAGAGAGAGAGAGAGAGAGAGAGAGAGAGAGAGAGAGAGAGAGAGAGAGAGAGAGAGAGAGAGAGAAATGAAGAGAAATAAGATTTGCGATTCGATTTTAGGGCACGATTACCGCCGGATTTACCAGCGAATTATCTTACGGTAACTTGGTGCGGGTAACCAAAACACAGCGTTCCTTTAATCGTGTCTATCGTTGGAATAATCCGATGGTAACTCCGAGGCTACAATTGGCGTCTATTTGCTTGGTGTTTCCGCCAAATATGTACCAGCGACTTTACCGTTGAAAAAAGTTATCCGCATGTAACTATTTCGTATGACAAATCTCACAACAAAACTATTGCTGAATTCGACGGTAAATCTGCCGCTATTCTATGACACTAAATCCGACGGTATTTGAAATTTTTTTGTAGTGTATTTTTACTTATAAAAATTAAATAAAGGATATATTAATAATTAATATGTCATAAAAGTATAGCATATTTTGAAAAAAAATCATTAATAAAGAAATCAACCAGTCTCACAAAATTAAATATTAAAGATCAAAATGGATATTCTTTTTATTAAGAGTCTCGTAGTCTTTCAAAAAATTATTAGTGATCCAAATGGATATTCACTCTTAATTTTACCAATTGTTGAATATTGAATGAAATACATCGTTCTTTACAATGGCCAAGGACGCATCGTTCACAAGTGGGTAGTTGTTGCACACTAATAGAAGTGGATTCTCTCAATTTTTTTTTAATTGTCTAGTAATGTATGATATTTAACCATTTAATATTTTCTTTCGTATTTTTTTGTCCCATTTAAAAAATATACGGAGAGATATCATATTTTATAAAACAATATAATTAAAAAAAATTGACAAAAATTCATTTCCCACACTAATGACTCCCCTGTATATACATAAGCTGCTATATTAAAGATGGTATTTTAATTTTTATAATTCTTGCCTTTAATTTCATATTAATAATCTCTTTATCTTAAACGCTTTCTTAAATAAACTCTTTTGAGTATGAATTTTGATAAAAAAAAAATTGTTATATTAATGTTATCTTAGTATAGTAGGTTAAAATTTAAAAAAATTAAATTCAATATTACCAGGGATCAGGCAATGGATAAAATTTAAATATTAAATTTATTTTTTAATTATTACAAACGACTTTGACGCTAATATATAATAATAAAAATATTTTTTATTATTTACCAACAACAAGGACGTCATTAATAATTAATAAAAATAAAATCATTTAAGAAATCGTTTTATCGACAATGAGTCGTTGGTAAAAGTGATAAAAAATTACCAACTGGACATAATTGACAAACATTTACCAATGTTTTGGCTGTTGGAAAAACAGAGTACCAATGCATGTGGTTGGTAATTACAATTTTTTGATGGCATAGAATTCAAATTTTTTAGTCAATATCAACTAATTTTTCTAAAATTATTTGTTTATTTAAATTTTGAAAAATAAATTTTAAATTCTAAATTCTAAATTATAATTAATTAATTAAACCATAAATTCTCTAAAAAAATTAAAAATAATTTTATGATAAAAAATTGACTAATGATAATTAATTAAAAGTTTGTTTTTCATACTTATTATTTTTTCTTTAATTACAAATCTAAGATTTGAGTTTGTTGGGAAGAGAAATTTTTTCATATAGGAATATCCTTACCTTTTTCTGTAAGAGCAATGCTAGGGGGCCAGCAATTTTTGTGATTGTTAGCCATCAACTAACCATCAATGATGATTTGATGGTGTGAGATTGGTATGAGATTTCATCCAATGGCTCACCTTCCTCTGCTGGTTATATGCTGGCCAAAATTCAATAAAACTGCTGGCCCCCTAGACTTTTCCTTTCTGTAAAACCTTATTAGTCTAGTCTAATCGTATTTGAGATTAAAAGAAAAAGGTAATTTTTACTTAGATTTTAGGTTTTTTGGTGGGGTTTCCTTAGATTTTAGTTAACAATACATAAATGATGAGTCGGTATTTAATTAATTAGTTAATTAAGTTTGAATATTCAGTTCTACTGCTGTAGATGTACTCATGAATCATGAGGGAGGCTATAGATGGGAATGCCTTTCAAATTTTCTGGCATCAAGTTAATGAAAGCACTAATTAATATTGGCCAATATTAATAAAATTGAAAATATATTGGTCTCCTAATATTTTTTAGATTATTAAATAAATTATGTTAGGTGTATATCAAAATAAATTATTAATATAAAATATATATTAAAAATAAATTAAACAATATATATATTTATATAAAAAATACATAATGACAAATTTTAATACATAATTTTAGTATAGAAATAATATTTTTATTATTAGATATACCATGTGCATAATTAAGGCAACATCAACCAACATTTTTTAAATTATTTTATTTATTTTAAATTCTAAATTCTAAATAATAATAATAACTCTTAACTGTAGGTCATAAATTATAAAACCTAAAAAAATTAGCTAATATTAACTAACTAAAATAATTTGGTTTCCTCTATTTTCCCTTAAACTTGTTCCATTAAAACAACTTTCAATACAGAGATGATAAGTAGTAGTGTTTAGTAATTTCAAAATATCAGAGTATATATGTACATATATTATTTAAAGTGTTTATTTCATTATATTAAAAAATTCAATTTTTTACCCATATTAACCATTTTTTTGAATTATTTGTTTTACTCTAAACTTTAAATTTTAAATCTTAAATTAAAAAAATGAGTTAAAAATCAATTTTATAATAAAAAATTAGTTAATAATATATATTGGCCAAAATTAAAAACTAATTTTCTATACCTAAAATTGAAAGCTTAGAGTTAGGGTTTAAATACATGAAGAATTAAAAAACAAAGCATGCACAAATCCTTGGCCTATAAATATGGTTGCAATGCTCTCATAACTTGACCAATCCACCACAAAGCAAAAGATATAAAGAAGAGAGAAGAAATCAAATAATATATAATTAATTAAATGGGTTCCAAGAAGGCTGCTATGGCATCAACCGCCGCCCTTCTCCTCTCCCTCAACCTCTTCTTTTCCACCATCGTTACCTCCCAACAAGAACCACCGCCTCCACCACCACCCTCTTGTTCCCCGAACACCATCATGTCAAGTGGTTGTCTTACTGCATTGAACGACACTATAGGGATTGGTGGGCCCTCCCCAAGCAGCGCGTGCTGCTCCATCCTCGGTGTAGTTAATGTAGATGCAGCTGTTTGCGTTTGCTCCACCATTAAAGCATCCGGACTCAACGCAATACCTAACGATACAGCCGCTGCAGTCGCGGTGGTCAGCGCCTGTAACCTTGCAATTCCCCCGGGATTCCAATGCTAAACTAATTAATTAATTACTAGAAATTAAGCAAAACATGGATATAATAATGTGCATGCTGTCTATATATGTATGCATATTTGATATTTTCTATGTTTTACTTTAATTCTAGTAATTAATTAATATTATATCATGATGTATTTTCTTCTGCATATATATAAAGTCTTGGACGTAGTAATCTCCTAATATATATGCTCATGCATATATATTTATAACTTATCTATATATATAGTATGCCAAAGGAGACTACATATTACCAATAAACGTCCACATCAATTATGATTTATGAAGAATTATAATAAAATTATACAGCTTTATATATATATATATATATATATATATATATATATATATATGTGTGTGTGTGTGTGTGTGTATGGAGTTGTGTTTGATGGTGTTCCTTTTTTTTTTATCCCTATAATAAGTTGTAATCTTTTATATTTTTCTCTCTGACGAAATTGATTGACATAGTTTATATACCTATACATATAACAACCACCATGCATTTTATTTTATTTTATTTTCATTAACAAAAGGGTAAACGCTAAAAGACACTAATTAAATATACATCAACTATTTTAAAGGGAGGGAGTAGTGTGTAAAGCTTGGCTAAGTAACTTCTATTTTAGGCAAGCTTTAGTTAGTTAGTATGGCAATATATATGTAAGTTTAGCTGATAGGTTCAGTTGGTATATACTGTACTTCAATAACGATAAGGTTATGTATAAAACAAAATTAGCTAAAATTAATTATTAGTATAAAATATGTGTTAAAATATAAAATAAATTAATATATGGTGATTGATTTTGGTATACAAATATTATTTTACTTCAATAATATTCATGCATTCCAAAACTCTTTATCCTTGTTCTCTCTCTATTTCAATAATAAATTAAACATCTTAACAATGTATTTCCTTTGAAAGACTTGGGCACGTTCTTGATTATTTTATTACAAACTATAATATGATATGAGAGTCTGTTATTAAATCACCCACGTATAAATGTCACGATTTGGATAATTATTCTTAAGCATGAAAAGGATATATTATAAATTTTTCATCTTTTAAGAATAATGTCTTTAAATTTAATTTGATGTGGTTCTGGATCTGACGGCAGCACAATCCAGTGGCAAATTTTTAAACTACCATTCCTACATCATTGCTGACCAGAGTTTTAACCAATATTATCATTTACCGATATTGCAGCAAACAATATTTCAAACCGAAAAATTGATTTAGAAGAAGCAATATTTAAATTCAAATATCAATCACAGAATAATTTAACAACAACAGGACATAGATTTAAAATTTTAATTCCAGATTTTTCAACCATAGCAGATCCAACAATTCCGAAGCAAACAATTATAATGCAGTTCCAAAAAATATGAACAAGAATAATGAGGAAGTTACAAATAAACCTAGTGCTATAAAGAAAATAGGATCTATTTTGTGCTTAAATTTTATTCTAATAATATAGATCAAATTCAAATACTTAAATACGCTAGTAAAAATTACTTTCTCCTTCGATGGTACGAAAGTGCTATGCGTATCCACACCGAGACCAACTTTTAGTATGTGTGACTCCATAGGTTTAATACTAAATAGGTAGTAAATTAGTCATACTAAATTTATTAATCAAGGTTGGCGTTTAGCAACATTTCTTAACGACCCGCTAGTATGAAGTAATATATTTTTACCAAGAATCCGAGAAAAACAAAGTATAATTCCTTCTATCTTTCCAACTCTTGGTTAACCCTTAGAGTATGGTTAATTTGTCAAATTTTAACTTGTTACCATTATTATAATAAACTATGAATGATCTAAGAAACTCATTTTTTTATTCATTCAATCCCATTGGCCAATATTTTATTCATTTCAGCCATTATAATTGTTCCGGACCCGATTTCCAAGTCCTTCCTCATAATGGTCACCGAACCCGACAATCCCAAGATTGGGCCATCCTCACGGCTCAAAGACAGATCAATAACTTTCAATATCCTAACCCAACATTCAAATTCAAATACCTCCCTTATCTTAGCCAGATAAGATAAGATGATGATGGCTCAAACTAGCCCTACAATCTTTAACCAACATTCGAATTCAAATACCTCCCTTATCTTAGCCAGATAAAATAAGATAACTACCACTAGCTATATAAAGGGAGCCAGAGGCCCCTCAGGTACTCGATCATTCCTCACACCTTATACCTCTTAGATCCATTCTGACTTGAGCGTTGGAGTGTCTTTGCAAGTACCCACCCCCATTGCTCCAGTCAGATAATCTGGCGTCCGCCTCGACTCGCAAGTCCCTGATCCACCTCGCAAGCCGTACCAGAGACTTTTTGTACATTGATGCCGTCTGTGGGGACTGCAATGTCATGGCGGCATGGCAGATAACCCCGAGGAGCAATCTCCCAAGCCACCACCACAACTCACACACACGAAGCCTAACTCTCGAACATCGGGAGACCATCCCTCCCACTCCTGGGAAGATAACAAGCACTGTACATCATCAAACAACCCCACCCCAACAACAACCAAAAGAAGACAACCGTCCACCCCCTAAAACCCGGGCCCCCGACGGCCTGGGAGAAAAGGTAGTCCAAATAATCTAAGAATTGTGCCTCCGGGTGCAAGACCTCAAAGGTCGGTTATCACGTAGAACATGGAAGCCATGCGACTTCCAGAACCCATCTCATCGTGAAACTAGAACCAACAGGTCACCCGAACAACGACATAGTAAGAGACACGACCGCAACATTTTTCGGGACCTGGAACGCCAACGTGAAGAAGACGACCGACGATACCACCGAAAAACCAAGCGAGCAAGAAACGAACATATGATAATGGGTGCTACCCCTTTCACCGAAAGAATTCTAAGAGCCAAGCTTCCAAAGGGCTTGTCACATGTGAAATACGACGGGACCAAAGATCTCCAAGAACACCTAATGACCTTCAAGGCCAGAATGAACCTGAAAGGAGCTATCGATGCAATCTGGTGCAGGATCTTCCCGGTAACCTTAGCCGGTCCTGTAATCAAATAGTTCAATTACCTCCCGAACGGCTCCGTAGCCAACTTCCACAACATCTCCAGAAAATTCATGGCATAGTTCACTACCATTAGCTTGCTTGGAATAACCCAGAGACAAGACAAATCAATGAGAAAATACCTCGATAGGTTCAACGATGAGTACCTGACGGTCGACGGACTCACAGTCTTTGTCTGACCAAAGGCTTCATGAATGAGGACTTCCGAAAATACCTCACCTCTAAGCCAGTCTAGACCATGCACGAGATTCAAAGCGTTGCAAGGGAAGACATAAACGATGAAGTGGTAAGTCAAGTCATAGTCGTCAATAAACGACAACTCGGCAATACGGTACCTCGTACTAACCCGCCACCAAGAGAGATCCAGAAAGAACACTCCAAACCCGAAAACACCAACCGACCACCCCCGAGTGGAAAATTTCTCGAACTACACCTCCTATCCGCTCCCATCATTGAGATATACCACCAAATAGCGAAACAAGGCATCCTCCCAAAGGCATGACAACTTAGGAAACAGACAGGCGGCAAGAGCCTGTACTGCGACTACCACCAAAGATATGGGCATAAAACCCAAGATTGCTTCGACCTAAAAGACGCCTTCGAACAAGCCATCCGAGACGGCAAACTCCCCAAGCCAAAATCATCTAAGAATCTAGGAGAACTGAAAGAGAAAGTTCACCAAAACACGAAGGACGCAACCCGAGGACTACACGGCAGGCACCCCAAGAAAGTCCGAAAACCGGCCCTACCATAATCGTAAACTTCATCACCGGAAAAGTAAAAACCAGCACTAAAAAAGGATCTCAAAGTCCTAGCCGCAAGAAGCCAAGCACCAATCTTTTCGGTTCCAGCAGCGATCACATTTTTTTCCGATGACTGCCAACACGGCACCTCGGCGGAAGACGCCCTATTCGTCATCTCAGAAAAAGCTGGAATTGGACTTATGAAAAGAATACTGGTCGACACCGGAGCTGATTTCAACATCCTCCTCATTGAAGCCTTCGATAAACTGGGCCTCCGAAACAAAAATTTGCAAACCCGCCACAATGGGGTGACCGGACTTGGAGACAACTTCCTCAAACCAGACGGTTCCATAGTGTTACCACTAACCATCAGAACCGGAAGCCAGAGGAAGACCATTTTCTCCGAGCTCGTGGTCCTCAAGGACTCCACTGCATACAACCTCATCCTCGGAAGAAAGACGATCAACGACCTATCCGCTGTTATCTTCACCAAGTTTCTAATCATGAAGTTCTCTAGGCCAAAAATGGCACTATCAGAACGATATACGGAGATCAAAAAGTCGCGGTAGAGTGTGACAACACCAGCTTGACCCTCCATAAGAAATCCCGAGATGCGGCAGGCATCTTTCTCGCCGACCTCGATGCACGCCAAGACCTTAGCCCACACAGAACCATGGAAGAAAATGATGAAGAAGTAGAGCAAGACCTCGCAGATGAGGTCAGGAGTATAGTACATCTACGGGAGCTAGCCCTAAAATAAAGAATAAGCCTAAGGTACAATCTCAGCACGGTACGACAAGACTTCGAACCAAGAGACCCCGTCTTACGACGAAACGATATTGCTTCCCCCATCCCAGAGAAGGGAAGCTCATACTCGACTGGGAGGGTCCCTATCGAATCAAGACGGTAATCGAAAAAGGAGCCTATAGGCTCGAAAGACTAGACGGGACTAAGCTCCCGAGATCTTGGAATGCCACCAACTTACGGCGCTACTATACGTAGAAACTTCCTTTCAAAGCAACAAGATCAAGTTCATTTAATACTATCTCTTTATCCTTTATTTTTTGCTCTTTTCACTTTCATTAATTGCTTAAGTTGTTTAATCGTATATTTTCTTACCAGACACTCTTTCCTACCCACATTGGGAAGTTTTAACGAGGCCCAAACCTCAAATAAAATTCATATTTTCAAAAGCATTGCCCCATCCGACGACACGAACAAAATGCGGCTATCCTCGGAGATCGATCATCCCGAGGCTAACAAAACAGATATCCAAATAACAAAACAGACATTCAAATGACAAAAAAGGCGACCCAAGGATCGATCACTCTGAGGCCAACAAAACGGATATTCAAATAACAAAATAAATATCAAAATAAGTAAACGGCTACCCAAAAATTGATCACCCCGAGGCCAACCAAACAGATATCCAAATAACAAAACGGACATCCAAATAAGAAAAAACGGTGACCCCGAAATCAATCACCCTGAGGCCAACGAAACAGATCTCCAAATAATAAAATGGATATCCAAATAAGTAACGGGTAACCCCGGGATCGATCACCCCGAGACCAATGAAATGGATATCCAAATAACAAAAAAAGGCGACCCGAGGATCGATCACTCTGAAGCCAATAAACCGGATAGCCAAATAACAAAACAGATATCCAAATAAGTAAACGGCTACCCGGGAATCGATCACCTCGAGGCCAACGAAACGGATATCCAAATAACAAAAAATGGCGACCCAGAGATCGATCACCCCGAGGCCAACGAAACGGATATCCAAATAACAAAACAAATATTCAAATACGTAAACGGCTACCCGAGAATTGATCACTCCGAGGCCAACAAAAGAGATATCCAAATAACAAAACGGATATCCAAATAATAAAAAATGATCACCCGGAGATCGATCACCTCGAAGCCAACAAAACGGATATGCAAATAAATAACAAAATGAACATCCAAATAACAAAAAATAGTGACCCGGGAATCGATCACCCCGAGGCCAACAAAACAGATATCCAAATAACAAAAGGGATATCCAAAATAAGTAAAGGGCTACCGGAGGATCGATCACCCCGAGACTAAAAAAACGGATATCCAAATAACAAAATAGATATAAAAAAAAGGCTAAATTAGCAAAGTATTAAAATCTGCCCATCAAGAAATCTGAAATAAGTTCACAATAACGGCCCAAAAAGACCACACAAAACAAGCATGAGATGACGACCTTCTAACTCGCAGAAAGCCAAACTCACCAACATTCAGTCAATTGGCGTAGGATGACGTCACGCCCTTTCTAGGCCCCTCATGACATCCCGATAATAGAAAACCAAACTTGTCAACAAAAGCGGCGTTAAGGTCTAAGCTAATGACTTTCCAGCTCACGAAAAGTGGAACTCACCAACATCCCGCCAATTGACGCATGATGACGTCATGTCCTTTTCAGGCCCCTTACAGTCTCCCAAACTACAGAGAATCGAGCTCCCCTTCAACTCAGCATTGAGACCAAGCAAGCATGCTCTCATGCTTCGGGGGCAACTGTTCCGGACCCGATCTCCGGATCCTTCCTCGAAATGGTCACCGAACCCAGCAATTCCAAGATTGAGCCATCTTCACGGCCCAAAGACGGATTAATAATTTTCAATATCCTAACCCAACATTCGAATTCAAATACCTCCCTTATCTTAGCCAGATAAGATAAGACGAGATAACTACCACTAGCTATATAAAGGGAGTCAGAGGCCCTCTCAGGTACTCACTTATTCCTCACACCTTATACCTCTTAGATCCATTCTAACTTGAGCGTTGGAGTGTCTTTGCAGGTACCCACCCCCATTGCTCCAGTCAGATAATCCAGCGTCCGCCTCGACTCGCAAGTCCCTAATCCACCTCACAACCCATACGAGAGACTTCTTGTACAATAATCATAAAGTTCAAACTCTTTATCGATCGAGATTTGACGGATTCCTTATTGACTAATCGTTAATCCTACAGGTATATATTTAAATCATACCCAATATCCATTCAACTAGTACCTTAGGGTATTAAGTATCCGGAATCAAAGTATAATAAATACATTGTTAGTTAATTACTATGATAGTCACAGGTCAAATGAAATTTAGTACCATGCATGTTCATCTTAAGAATATCCTATTGACAAATATGCGGTAATCGTAACCATTAAAAATTTGCAGAGTGAGTCAGTTTAATGATCATATCTCTATATGTACCATTTGTATAAAATTTAATAAATGAGATCTATTAATCTTCATCAAATGAAGACCATTATATATATATATATATATATATATATATATATATATATATATATATATATATATATATATATATATATATATATATATTGATCTATCCGGATTATTCATGTCCTTTTTAATAATCTCATAAATAAGAACATTTTAGATTAAAGTATAAAAGATTTATCTTTCATTATTATGATCACTATCAAATGATAAATCTCTTAAATTTAATCAAGGATCATATTATATTAACTTTTTAATATAATAATAATAACAAATTATTTGACACATAGTTGATTAGATTATGGTCATGCTATTTATTTTTAACAATTGTATGGACCAAAGAAGATCGATCGTTGTTTGGAATATGTGATGGCACGCAGAAGAGATAGGAGGACAGATTACGATGTGGGAGAGAAGGACGAACGACAATTTCTACCACGGGAGGCGTCGAACCTAGAACGACCGTGCGAGACGGAACCAAATAAAAATGTCATTTTAAATTTTTCTATTTTAGTAGAAATAAAAAAGTCAGTTTAAATTTATAAGTTTCAAAATTTCTTACTTTTATTATTGCATGCATAATTATGTCTTAAATTTTCATAAATATAATTCTTTAAATATTATCAAAAGTTGTAAGCGATGAAAGAAGAGTATAATTATATTGTCAACTAATTAAAATTTTTATTTTACATGTTAATATAAAAAATAGTTATTTCTATTAAGATATAACTAAATATTTGTGTAAACGTGTTTATATCAATAGCTCTCAATTTTGTTAGTGGAAATTTTAAATTTAATTTTTCAAAAATAATAAAACAAAATGAAAATAAACAAAAACAAAAATAGTGGCTGATAAGTATGATATCTACTAATACATAGGATACCAAATGGATCTGCCAAATATATACCAAACTTGAAACCCTAACTAGCCCACCAAACTATCTAAAACTCAAGTATTCTATCTATATGTACCTGACACCATTGGAAATAAAATTCATTATGTTAGGTAAGTTTACTTTTATGATAGATACTATATACTGTAAAACACTTATTACTATTGTTGTTAATGTTATCGCTGAATTATTAAAATAAAATCGGTGAAGGTAGTAGGCATTTTTTCTTAACTAGTGATCTAAGATGTGAGTATGGTGGGAAGTGAAAATTTTTCGCTGGAATATTCTTACCTTTTTCATAAAATCTTAGTCTAATCTAATGTGTATTCGAATAAAAAAATAATAATTCTTCTAATTTTCCTTAGATTTTAGGTTTTTTATTGGGTTTCCTAAAATTTTAGTTGACAATACATAGATGAGTCGAGGTATATATATATAGAATTTTTTAAAATAAATAATTTAAATATTTTACTTATGTATATAAGTAATTTGAATATAATTTATTATTTTGTATCGTATGTCTTATCTCGTTTATAATATAAATGAAATAATTATAAATATATTTTATTTATACCGTAAACGAAATAAAATACAAATTAAAAAATAAATAAATCGAGTGCAAATAAGATATATAAAGAGAGATTCAACTTATTCATATCTCTTTTACACTATAAATAAAATATGCGAATAATAAACTGATAAGGTACAGTATAAACAAGATATACGAATAATTATTTTATTTTTGTGTAAATGAGATATAAAATAACAAATTTTGTTGAACTATATAATCAAGGAGGTGTAAATAGTAGTCCTTTTTACAAACATTTCAATTTTTTTTATTCTTTCAATAAATTTTAAAAAAATGTCTAATAATAAATATATCGTTGTGAATATATATCTTAATTATCACATAAGTACCAACAAAAAAAGAGTTGTATTTAAATATGACTATTTAGAGTTCTATACATAGAGACTAAATTGGATTAAGTAATTCCTGCTAATAAGTGGATCTAAATTAAAGCTAGGGGTTGTATTTGAGATAAAACATTCTAATTATTTTTATTACACTCTAATTAGTCAATAATAAACTCAATTATTTTGAGAAATTGAAAGTTCGAATATTCAATTCTATCTTACTCATGAGTGATGCTAGCTATAGGTTGGGAACTCTTTTCTGATTTTCTTACACGAAGTCAATGAAAGCATTAATGGTATTTTTTAAGAATAAATAGAATAGCATAAGTATAGCAAATAATTTTTTAATTAGTAAATATTAATCAACTAATTTTTTACCATAAAATTATTTTTTATCCACATTTTATGAAAAATTTAAATTTTAGAGTTAAAATTTAGAATTTAAGATTTAGAATTTAAAATTAAAAAAATTTGATTGATATTGACAAAAAAAATTAATTCAAACTCATTATCATATACATATATCGATAAGAAAGTACATGTATCTTAAAGCATTTTGAGAAAACTTAGCTTAGGAATATATTTGGTTTAATTAATAAAGTACATATATAATGAATGAATCATTCTAATACTTCTAATTAATTAAGGGTAATGCTAGGTAAACAAAAAAAACAACCAGAACTTGTCTTATTTAATATTAATTAATTATCGTAACAATAAATGAATGCTAAATAAAACAAGTTATAGCTGTTTTTGGCTAATTTTCTTTAGTTACCAAACATTTTCGTTAATTAAATATACACTCAGTATATCCAACTTAATTAGTGCAAATTTATTTAATAAGTATCACTTTGCTTACCCTAATTCTAAAGGGCATGTATGTCAAATTCTAAACCAATTCAAGTCTTATAAAATATTATCACATAGAATCTATATATGTGCATTTTGGTACCTGATATATATGTACAAATAGGATAATTGCTAAATACCAAAATAAAAATTACTTCACTATACTTTTAAAATAAATCAAATTTTTACAACTTCAAATTCACCTTATAAACTCAATATACAAACTACATACAATAATCTGGAACATGCCTGCATGTTTTCTATTATTGATCTTAAATTACTAAATAAAGTTTCCTTTTGTTACTGATTATGGAAAATGTAACTCTTCGTCCATAATGTGACCTTTTATATTTTATGATAAAGATAAATCCAACTATCTAGTAAATTTCAATAGTATTGATTATATATATATATACAGTCCAATTTAAGCCTCTGATACTCAATAATAAAGATAAAGGATGAATAATTTAATTATACTGAAAATAAAAAATAAACCCAAAAAAATTACAGTACACTCATGATGTTATAAAATTAATTATCACAAAAATTTAACTTTCATTAAGTATAAATACTGCCAATAATTATTATAGAAGATGTGTCAAATATTTTTTTATTTTTGTCTTGTATATATTTGAATGAACCAATATACTAACTAATTCTTTTCTTTTTTACACTAAATTAAAAATATAATATTAGCCCTTTATTAATATTTTTGTATCTCTAATATATTTTTTACGAAAAAATATTTTCTATTGGAGGCTTAAAGCAAGTATGAACTTTGTATAGATATTTTTTTATTGAAATTTATTTTAATAAAGATTATACTATGATACATTATACCAAAAACTCAAATATTTAAATAACTAAAGAAAAATATTATATGACTAAAAAAAATTATCATTTTTTATTAACACTTTATACTCTAAATATTAAATTCTAAATCATAAATATTAAATTTTAAATACTAATAACATAAAATTAAAATATAATTAAAAATATTAAATAATATTAATAAAAAAATTTAATTTCTAAAATTTTTCATAAATAAAAGTACGTAAATGTTGATATAGGTTAATATATTAGATAATTATTATAGTGTGTAACTTACGAAAACAAGAAAAAATTAATTCATATTTAATTTAAAATATAAAAAAATAATTTTTGAATATTGAAATTTTTTTATAAAAATAAGTTAAACAAAAATTAAATACAAGTAATAGACATTATAAAATTCGTCAACGTATTATACCCTAACAAAAATCCATGGCCTATGAATTAATTTGCTATTTAAAATTTTAAATAAGAATTTAGCTAATAAGAATATATAATAAACTTATCATTAGTAAAAAATTTTAAATTTTTTATTTAATAAATATAAAATAAAATAATACATTAAAAACTTTAATTTTTTGTATTTTTAATTAAAATTTTTTCAATTTGTAGTTTTACACTACAACAAAAACACCATTTAGCGGCGGTTCCTGGAGCCGTTTAGCGGCGGTTTTGAACCGCCGCGAAATGTTTCGCGGCGGTTTTATGAAACGCCGGAAGATAGGGCGCGGCAAAATGGATAGCGGCGGTTTTAGTCAACCGCTGGAATAACCGCCGCTAAACATCTATCAATTTTGCGGCGGTTTGCAACCGCCGCTAAATAACAAATAAACGAAAACAACATTTGTTTTGCGGCGGTTCTAAACCGCCGCCAAATTTTAGTATTTCCGTTCATAGTTATTAGAATCGAATCGGACCGTCCGGTGGTCCAACTGACTCAATCGTTAAACCCGCGCTTCCACCATTAGACCCACAACTGACTCAATCGAACTTGGAACCTCCATCAACTTTGTAAAGCCTTCCACAAACGAAGAAGGTAGGGCTCGAACTTGGAACCTGGAGGAAAGAAAAGCTTTAACAATGTCATGTTACCACCAAGCCAAATGTCTCTTCGATGTATATAGCGCTAATAATTATATATATCATATGAACACATTTAATTGCCACACAGATTTTTGTTATTATAGGCACCTTATATATTGGGTAAAATTCACAATTAAATCAAATGGAGGATTAAATTACACAATTCTACCAAATTGAAAAATATTACCAGGATCTCCCAGAAGCATATTCTTATGTAATTCGAATCAGTCTCATTTGAATTAGACAAACAAACACTACTTTGAATTAGTCCTATTCGAATTAGTAGTAATGCTTGTAATTGGAATTTATCCAATTTGAATTATGCTTGCATATAGTCTTATGGTAGTTCGAACCAGGGTGATTCAAATTATGCACGCTAGGTCGTCCTTAGTAATTCGAATTAATTTTGGACCATAGTAGATCGAATTAATTTACGTCTATTTATATATGATCCAAGCATATATAAAGAGTACAATAAAGAGTACATCTAATAATATCCATAATAAATTCAATAAAGAGTATATTCAATCATAAATAAAAAAACAATAATTATAAATATTTTTTATAAATTATCAAAAATAAAATATTTTCTAAAAAATGTTTGATTTTTAATTAGCCCATAATATGATTTTATTTTCTTCTTTTACATCCATATTTGAATGCAAATTTAAATGCCAATAAAGTAAACAAAAAATCTTATTGGTAAATTTGTTCACATGAGTTAACATATATAGCTTATTTAACTTGTGAACTTTTTATTTATGTAAAACGAATGTAGAAAAAGTGTTACAAGTTTAAGTAACAATGATTTAAACATATATAGTTTAAAATAGTAGTATTTACTTAACTAGATTATACCCAAATGATTATTACTAAAGAAAACATTGCAATATGTGGTAATACGCATTTTGCGGCGGTTTAAAAGTAACCGCCGCAAAATGCCTAACAAGAAGTCACCGGCGGACATATCGCGGCGGTTTTCGAAAAGAAGCCACGAAATACAAACCTGATCGGCAATATAGCGGCGGTTGGAATAAAACCGCCGCGAAATGTTAACCTTACAACAATATAGCGGCGGTTTTATCAAAACCGCCGCTAAATGTCGTCCTGATTGCAGCCCAACCTTTAACCGCCGCTATATGTGCCGCAATTTGTCTTTTCGCGGCACATTTACAAAACCGCCGCAAAATAACCGTCGCTATCTTAAGGATTTGTTGTAGTGTTAAGATGTGTCCTTAGATAGTATTTATTTTTAGAAATTAGAACTAAAAAATTATAATTTAATATTATATTTAGTAGTTTCATATTGTAACTAAAATTTCAATTTAGAGATATAAAATTTCAATTATTTCACTCTGATTCTAAAAGATGAAGACGCAAAAAAGTGAAAATTGATATTGAAGATTAAAATTTTATAGTGTTTTTTTAAAAAAAATATTTTTTTTATTCTTTCAAATTTTAAATCTATCTTTTAATCCTCGTATTTATCTTAATCAATTCATAATACTTAAACAGATACTTAGACATAATTTAACTCGATATATTTTACATGGGTTATATTACGTGTACATTAAAATCAGCCATCAAAGTCAGTTATCAATATAAAATACATACTAAAATATAAATACACATTAAAAATAAATTAAACCATACATGTATTTATATAGAAATATATTGTGACTGATTTTAGTGGTTTATTTTAATATATAAATAATATTTCTCATTTTATATTAAATACAATATATAAACTTAATTTATTATCAATCTTTCAATTTTTGTCTCTCTATCTTTATTTGTTTGATGAGGAGTACTAAAAGATCAATAATTTTTGTAATTTTAATTATTAAATAATCATTAATAATATTTTTAGTGGTGTAAAATTTTATTTAATGATATAAATTTTTTTTTTTTGCTAATGACATACTAGTTATAATTTAATAAGATTGGTGACCCTAAATTTTTCTTTTGTCAGACTCATTCTTTTTTTCAAACTTAGTCTGAAAGTATTATAAGACAAATAAATCTTTTTGTTGCTATTAATTTTTCTTCCTTCAAAATAAAAATTGAATTCTACATTCTATTTATATTAAACAACAATTATATTAAATATATATTAAAATTAATTATTAAAAATAAAAAAAATCTATATACATAAATATAGCGTGTGTTCGCTAATTTTAATATGCAAATAGAATTTTTATATAATCAATGTACGACGAAAACTTTAATATAAAAATCTTAAATAAAAGCACGTAAATGTTGATATATGATATATGTTGAGTTATTGTATCCCTATGCCCAAAAAACAATTATTGTATCTGTACAGAAATGCATGGGCTATAAATTAAGTTGCAATACTCTCCAACTTCAATCAACACTTTTTCCAGAACGAAATATGGGTTCCAAGAAGCCAATGGTGGCACCCACCGCCATTCTCTTCTCCCTTAACCTTCTCTTTTCCGCCACCATAGCAGCGCCGCCTCCCAACAAACCGCCTCCCAACGCATCACCTCTCAATGCACCACCACCTAACACACCGCGGCCCAATGCCCCACCCCCGAGACCAACACTACCGCCTAATGCACCGCCTCCCAACGCACCGCCACCCAACACACTGCCGCCAAACGCAAAACCACCAAACACACCGCCGCCAAACACAAAACCACCCAACACACTGCCGCCCAACGCTCCCCCACCAAACACACCGCCACCAAACGCACCCCCACCAAACACACCGCCGCCCAACGCACCACCGGCTAATGCACCACCACCCAACACACCGCCGCCCAACGCAAAACCACCCAACACACTACCGCCAAACACACCACCACCCAACGCACCGCCGCCCAAGGCACCGCCCTCCAACGCACCCCCTCCCAACACACCGCCGCCCAACGCACCACCACCTAACACACCCCCTCCCAACACACCACCGCCCAATGCACCACCACCCAACACACCGCCGACCAACGCACCCCCGCCCAACACACCCCCTCCCAACGCACCCCCTCCCAACACACCGCCGCCCAATGCACCGCCACCCAACGCACCGCCGCCCAACGCACCCCCACCCAACGCACCGCCACCTAACACACCCCCTCCCAACACACCGCCGCCCAATGCACCACCACCCAACACACCGCCGCCCAACGCACCGCCGCCCAACGCACCCCCACCCAACGCACCGCCACCTAACGCACCGCCACCCAACACACCCCCTCCCAATTCGCCCCCACCTAACACACCCCCTCCCAACGCACCCCCACCCAAAGCACCACCTCCTCCACCTCCTCCCGCGTCACGGCCACCACCACCGCCTGTTGTTGCAAGCCCTCCACCACCCTCTTGTCCCTTAAATGCCGCACAGGTACATCTTTGCGCGAATGTATTACGTGGTCTCTTAAACCTGGTTCTTCCTGGGCTGGGACCCAGTCCGGATCAATGCTGCACCCACTTGAATCGTCTTCTTGCTATTGATTTACGCTTTTGCCTTTGCGTGGACATTAAGGCTAGCTTATTGGAACAACTCCACTTAAACATTACAATTGACTTCATCCCATTGCTCAACGCCTGTGGCAAAACCTCTCCCCAAAACTTCCAGTGCCCAGCCACCACGTAATAATTACAAATTGCATGCATCTATATATAACCATGCATGTGTCTTTGCTTCTGCATATAGAAGCTACTCAGTCTTGGACGTAGTAATAACCTCGCATCTCCAATCATCAAATACATAAATATGCATATCTATGCATACTATACTCCTCTTGAGTTACCACATTTCTTGCTCTCCAATAAATTATACTTCCTTTATTCCAAAAGTACTGTATGTTCACTGTTTTTCTTTTTCTTTTTTTACAAATTGAATGAAAAAATAAACTAAAATTTACCTACAATTTTCGTGTAAAACTGATAGTTAATAATTATTAATTTTAACATATATGATAGTTAATTTGATTATTTAAATAAATTATTTCTAACAATTTTTAATTACTATCAATTACATGTAAAATTAACTACGTATGAATTATTGTAATCTAAAATTAACGGTATATTATTTTTTTAGTATTCTATATAAAAAGATTTTTGCTTGAATCAACAAGTAACAAGTATAATAAATAAGATTAAAATGAATAGCTAGAGTAAAAAAAATAAAAATTCAAGGTTTATGAAGAAAAATAAATATAATTTATCTACAACCTAATTTAATTTAATTAAATTTTAGAAGTTATATATAGGAATTAAAGACTGGAGCATATATTTTCATAAATAAATTTGACTCTATATAAATTGATGGCGTATTACGTATATGCTACATACTCATTTGACTAAGCTTTTGATATTTTGAAAATCAAATTAACACGCGCTTAATCTTTAAGAACCGTTAATTCATACCGACAAACTATATCAAAATAATCTATGAATGTATATGCAGCACCACCAGCAGTATTTGAGGTCGATCACTACTTCAAAAGATGACAAATTAAGGGATCAGGTGTTTCCCAGATTAAAGAGAGAATTTGATTTTTATGTACTGAAAATGAAAGCATTTTATAAATGCATTTAATTATATTCGTTATTTTAAATTATCATTCATGTAATTAATATAAAAAATAATTATTTTAGTTGATATGATATAATATAATTAGATATACGTATGAAATTATTTTATATATATTGAGGGTATTAAAATTAAACTCTTAAAGAAAACAGATAGTAATGATACTATGTAATAAACATATACAGACAACAAAGAAAATAGATAGCGTTATAGCAATTGATAGATAGTTTTAACTTTCTAGCTAGTTGATTCGTAAATCAATATAATCAGGATATTTGCATCTTCATTATTACATTTCCTGATATTTATATGTAATTTCCTCATTCACGAAAAAACGAAAACAACAATTGCAGAATTATTTCCAAAGTTTATGAACCAAATCTCATGGCAGTTACGTTAGTGGCAGTTACATGTATACAATTATTAACAGTTGGTGGTATTGAGAACAAAATATATTTTTTTATGAAAAAATATAAAATAATAAAATAATAAGTTAATTATTATTAAATTTATAATTTCTATTACGTGTGAATTCAACTATTTTAATTCAAAAATGTTTGGTAACCAAAGAAAATCAGCCAAAAATAGCCATAATTTACCTTATTTAGCATTCATTAATTGTTGCGATAATTAATTAATACTAAATAAGTCAAGTTCTGGCTTTTTTTTGGTCTACCTAGCATTACCCGTTTTAATTTAAGGGGAGATTGATCAAAAAAAAAAAAATTTGATGGTATCTATGGTTTAATGAGTTGCAACAATTCATAGAAAATTTTCTTGCAAAATTAGAATTATTGATGTAAATGCTTTAATTTATTTTTAAGTACCATCCAATATATAAGACGCATGCCTATAATTATAAAAATCAGACTTTTAATGTGATAAAATTTGTAAAGTAACTAGTGAAAAACTAATAACTTTTTGTCCGAATATTAGAGTTCGTGTATAAATAAATTTCTCAAACCTAATATGATTATTAGGCCAAATAATATTCGGATCCGATAACATCTTAATAATTTGAACCAACCTTGACATATATAATTAGATTGGTATCAAACCTAACAGCCCATGCATTCATAAGTTTATGTATCATTCCTATGTTTGCGGGTCATGGATCGGATCCGATGACCCATGAACAATCCTAGACATGGCGGAAAACTCAACAAAGTAATCAAATCACTAGTTCACAGGTTTTGTTTCCACAAGTATTAATGATCTTTTAATTTTTAATTAATTATTAAGCCTTAATTAAAAATTGCAAGGTATTATAGACTAGTGCATGAGAGTGTGTGAAAACTAAGAGAGGGACCCCAGAAACATAACTATCTCTCTATTTAGTTGTGTTATAAGTGTACAATTTTTGTTATAGTTAGTTAAAGGTGTTTAAAATTTATCCTTGAACTTTCTTAAGCTTCTCTTGTCTATTCACTACCTATAAATGTTGTTCTTTTTTTAGTTGTGAATGACACTTACTTTACAGTTTTAATTTTATATTTTTTTTCGGTTATTCTCTTCTTCTCCAAAAAAAAATTATTTATTTTTGTGAATTTACGGATACTTATATAGAATCAGTAATCCGATCTTATTTGTGCAGATCGGACCTAATCCGATCATATAACCTTGCGAATTAGATCTATATCTGTAATTTTTGGATCGAATTCGGATAAATACTGCAGGTATGTAAATCGAATCTAATACATGAACACCCCTAACTATAAGTGATTAGGTAGAACGTTTTGATTTTCTTACACGAAGTTAATGAAAGCATTAATGGTGCTTTTTTATGAATAATTAGAATAGAATAAATACAACATTATTTTTTAATTAATCAATATTAGTTATTTTTTATTATAAAAATATTTTTAATTTTTATTTTTGAAAAATTTAGAATTTAAGATTAAAATTTATAAGTTAAGATTTAGAATTTAAAATTTAAAAAATAATTTATTAAAAAAAGTAATTCTCTAATTTATCTCTAATAACTAATAAGTATGACTTTATTTGGTTACCTAAAATTCAAATTAAAGGGCATCTATCTCGAATTCTAAACTAATTAAAGTTTTGTAAAAAATTATTACCTCATGCATCTATGTGCATTTTGATACCTAACATATATGTACAAATAGGAATAGCTAGGTGCATATTATGGTGATGAAAAAGATGTACAGCTACCCATAAACCTCAATCTTTCTTTGATATAAAAAAAAAAAAACCAAAACAAGTATATTTTTAAACTAAATCAGATATACAGCCTCTAGCTAGTTCATATATAAACTCAATATACAAACTACAATAATTTAGAACATGCATGCATAAAAATCACTTATTACAAATAGTTAACAACTAGGACCGGGATTGAAATTTCGAAAGGGAATATAACAAGCAAGAAAATCTGACCTTATTATCTTACGGTTCCGCTACGTTACCAACAGCATATCTGCCAACTTCTGCCAACTCTTATTTATAATTATGTTTCATGGAAGTGTATTCATGGATGTGTCTAATAAAAATGTTTTTTTTATAACTGTGTTTAATAGAAGTGTATTTATAGATATATTTTTTGGATGTGTCTCTTTATATATGTATTTAAAATATATTAATTATTAGACACATCTACGAATACATTTCCATAAAACACAAATATAAATAAGAATTGGCAGAAATTGGCGGATAATATGTTGGTACCCTATACTTTTCTATTATCTTATTTTATCATTGCATGAATATTGAACTTTATATATTTCTTTTTACATAATGTTATTTTTAAATTTAAAGTATGAATTTTGTATAACTATTTTTTATGTTACTATTTTTTTTTTCTTTAAAATAAAAATTGGACTCTAAGTCCTATTTATATCCGTACATAAACCCATGGCCTATAAATTAAGTTGCAGTCATCTCCAAGTTCACGAAGCCACCACAAAAGTAATTAAGAGTGAAATTAAATATGGGTTCCAAGAAGGCTATGGTGGCACCCACCGCCATTCTCTTCTCCCTTAACCTTCTCTTTTCCGCCACAATGGCAAGTATTTTCCCCTTGCAACCCCCTCCTCCCGAAGCGCCGCCTCCTAACACACCGCCACCCAACGCGCCACCACCTAACACACCACCCTCTTGTCCCTTAAATACCTTACAGTTAGGTGCTTGCGTGGATGTATTGAGGTGTCTCTTAAACGTGCTTATTGGGCCGCGGCCCACATCGGCCCAATGCTGCACCCTCTTGGATGGTCTTGTTGACCTTAAAGACCTTTTTCGATCATACAGATATTTTGTAAATTAATTGAATCCTTCACATGTAACAACTTTATATCATACTATAAGCACCACCAGGCCTTGTTTTTGAAGCCAATCACTGTACTACTTCAAATGGTGACAATGCAAATTAAGGAATCAAGTACTTTCTAAATTAAAAGAAAAAATTTAATTTTGATGTAATAATAATATGAAATATTTTATATTTATTTATTAATTACATTGTCTGATTATATATATGTTATTTTAGATAATTATTTATGTAATTAATATAAAAAATATTTATTTTATTTAACGTAATTTTATATAATTGTATATATGTCATAATATTATGTAATAATTATATATGAATTCAATTTTGATAACAAAGAAAATAAATAGTATTACAGCAACAATTCATAAATAATTTTAGCATTTCTAGTTGATTCGTAAATCAAATTAAAAAAATCAGGATATTTGCATTTCTATTTGTCCATTGCCTTTCCTGATGTAAATATTACTGTATATTTATAGATTTAATTATTCTACAGATTCTTATAATTTTATTAAATTTTTAATTAAGTTCTTATATTTTTTTTTCAATTGGATCTTTATACCATAATTTTTTTTTAATTTAGCCTTTACCGTGATAAAAACGTTTAAAATAATAAAATATTCTGTTAAAACAAGGAATATTCTCACTATTCAGATTAAAAACTTAATTAAAGACACCTCAATTTTTTTAAAATTCTAAAATAACCCAAGGCATTGTACCACATTCAATCCTTGCCCTAAGTTCTTCGGTTGAGCTCCCTGTAATCGCGTCTCCGCCTCTGCTCGGCGTCCGTCGCATAGTCGTTTGCCGTCACTTCTCACAACCCAGGTGTGCTCCACTACTCGCGGAATGCCACGCCGCTCTTCCCTCCCTCCCTTTCGCTTGCGTTCGTCATCGTCATTCCCTTCGCTCAAATCCTATCTCTACTCCGCTGCTCACGTGTCATCATTGCACTGTCCTATTCACTCGTGTTCGTCGTCACCGTACCTTTTGCTGGCTTCCCGTTGCTGCGTCGCCCCCTTTGCTTGCATTCGTCGTTGTCAATGATTGTCCCTCCTTCTCCTCCATTGAATTTGACGTGAGTTTGTTTGATTCTTTTGTTTCTACTTCTATTTATGTTCATGTTTAATTCTCTTCTTGTTCTTATTTGCTGAACTTATTTAATTTGTTTAATTGTTCATGTTTTCTAATTTTGTTTACTGGTGGGATTTACCGTCGAATTTTGTTTGATTGTTTCCCATCCATCTTCTGTTATAATTGCTCTTGAAGAAGGTATGTTCCATTTATCTCATAAAACCACCTTTGTTGTTTTAATGTTATTTTCTGATGGTGCTCATGTATATATACATGTTATTAAATTTTGTTGCAGAATATTGCTATACTTGATTTCCTACTACACTATAATACAGCTAAGCCATCACATTTTAACTCCTGTATTATAATTTACATGCCCACTATGTATTCTATGCACATGATATTTCCAATTATCCATGTAATTGAGTTTGTGGCAGTCAAATATAGTGGCTGCCCCAACTGAATGTTGCTTTGTTGTCAAGCATTTGGATTTTTGTCAACTTTTTCTTTTCTCAAGTCTTTTGAGTTTTGTCATGCTTTTATATATGGAGTTCTTTTGACATTTGATTGGTTAATTTTTACTGCAGAAATTCAGTAACAATCTTGATAGTATTCCTATGCCAATAGTAATGATAGATCAAGACTTAGATATTGAAGCAACAATTGTGCAACTTAGTTTTGGTGATCGCCTTGGAACTCTTATTGATATGGTGACATGGCTCTTTAAAATTTATTTGTGTTCAAACTCTCAAACTGTGCAATTCATTTGAATGTATTAGCGTATTATTAGTTAGATATTGTTAAAGTATGAAAGCGTTGCTTTTTAGAGTTAGAGAAGATTTATTATTCCTCTTATTTCTACTCTGTTGTCTGTGTTTAAAATATCTTATCCCTCATGCCATGTCACTGTAAGTGAGGAAGGTTGTGTTCAACATAATTTTTTCTCCTCCAAATCTTTATAAGCGATGTTGCTGTCATTGTGGGAATTATAATGTAATATATTTATTATTATTATTTCTGTTTTATTTTATTTATTATTTTTTTTAAAGTATTTAAGATAAGGTATTTTAAAAGTTAAAAAAATAAAAAAAAAGATATTTTTAATATAATTTATATATAAATAAATAAAATAATGATAGTGACAAAATAAAAAAAATTATCGTAGAATTAATTACTAGAAATTATAGGAATATCTTTTATTAAATATTATAATTTTACTAAGTTTTTAATTAGGTTTTTATATTTTTTTTATTAGGTTTTATAAATTATTTTTTTTAGGAGTATATAAGTAATTTTACAATCTACTAATATTTTTTTGACGTTTAACATTAACAGAGACTAAATTAAAAAAAATTATATATAAAATTTCAATTAAAAAAAATAAAAACCTAATTAAAAATTCAATAAAACTATAGGACCTATAAAATAATTAAACCATATTTATATATAATTTCCTCATTCACGACAAAACAAAAACAACAATAGATCCTACTGGAGAATTATTTCCAATTTTTTTTTTCTAAAGTCTAATGGTAGTTCGAGTCAGTTACTACGATAGTGGCGTTACATGTATACAGTTATTAACACTTGGTGGTATCGATAAAAGAAAAAAAAAATTAGTTACAGTCTAGTTAACCATAAGCTCAATCATTTTGAGAAATTGAAAGTTTAAATATTGAAGTGTGAATATTCAACTCTATCGTACTTTCGAGGGATGCTCTAGGTGGGGCTGCTTTCCCGATTTTCTTACACGAAGTTAATGAAAGCATTAATAATTATTTTTTAAGAATAATTAGAATAATATAAGAGAAAAGCTCTGGATACAAGTTATTAGGGTTTGTATGCTTTACAAGTTAATTAATGAATAAACCCCAAAAACGCGATACAAGGTATACGTTCTTCTTCTTCTTTTTCCTCTTATTCTTCTTCTTCTTCTTTTTTTTGTTTCTTACCTTCTCTTTCTCCTTCTTCTTCTTCTTGCTGCACGTTCTTCTTCCTCTTCCTCTTATTCTTCTTCTTCTTTTCTTTCGTTTCTTGCTTTCTCTTTCTCGTTCTTCTTCTTCTTGCACGTTCTTCTTCCTCTTCCTCTTCTTCTTCTTTTCTTTCGTTTCTTGCCTTCTCTTTCTCCTTCTTCTTCTTCTTGCTGCACGTTCTTCTTCCTCTTTCTGTTCTTCTTCTTCATTTACGTGCTTTTCTCTCTATTTTCTTTCTTCGTTATTCTCGATTTCCATTTTTTTTTACATCAAGCTCTGAAATCGTTTTTAAAGAAGAAGAAGCAGCAGAAGATGAGGAGGAGAAAGAGAAAGAGTTCTGAAATATGCATAAGGTGTACTTCAACGAATTTTGGGTGTATTTTTGTAATCCTTTGGGTGTATTTCTGTAATCCTTTTGGTGTATTTCTATAATCGTTTGGGTGAATTTCTGTAACCGTTTGGGTGTATTTCTGTAATCCTTTGGGTGTATTTCTGTAATCGTTGGGGTGTATTTCTGTAATCGTTTGGGTATATTTCTGAAGTTCCATTATCTTTAAATTTGGCAAGAAAATTGTTTTCATAGAGGAAGAAGAATAGTCGTTCATAATGCATGGTGAGTAGCGCGCTTTGAAAACAGGAAGTTGTTGAATAACGTGCATTTTATTTACTCTTGAATGTGGAAGTGTGTAATGCGTTAATTAAGTGTAATACGTGTGTTTTATTGGACTTATAAGACTTGTAAGCCAAAAAGACTTGTATATGTAGCAGGCCTCATAATATAAATGCAAAATTAATTTTTAATTAATTAACATTACTTATATATTTTGTATTATAAACTTTTTTTTTGAAAATTTAGAATTTAAGATTAAAATTTATAATTTAAAATAAAAAAATATTGTAGTTAATTAAAAAAATTGATTCTCTAATTTATCTATAATAAGTATAACTTTATTTGGTTACTCAAAACCAGGCATCAATGTCAAATTCTAAACTAATTAAAGTCTTATAGAATATTATTACCTCATGCATCTATGTCCATTTTGATACCAACACATGTACAATTAGGAATATTGGATTCTTCCTCTTTTTTCCCTATAAAAAGTACTGTATAGTGTATAGTGTCTAGTCTATCATTCCGAAACAAAAATTATTTCACTATATTTTTTAACTAAATCAAATTTACAACTTCTAGTTCATATATAAACTCAATATACAAACTACAATAACTTAGAACAGGCATGCATAAAAATCACTTATTACAAATAGTTGACAACTACTGCGGGAGGGTATATAATAAGCAAGGAAACCTTACCTATAAAAATGATGTAAAAATTAGAGTACATTATTTGAAGTGTTTATTGTATTGAATAAAAATAAAAGGCTAAGTAATATATTTATAATGAAAATAAAGAATAAACCAAAAACCAAATCACATTATACACATGATATAATGAAAATTACTCATTACAAAAGTTTGTTTTTTATTAATTTTTTGTATACATATCGAATTAAATAGTACTATAAGAGTTAAAATAATTATTTTTTATATTGAGAATTTAAATAATTATTCAAAAAACTAATATAATTGAATCATTATGTAAAATAATTTATATTATGATTGTATCAAATTTAAACTATATATACAAATATCTTTACTAATTTTATTTTTAAATTTAAAGTATGAATTTTGTATATATATATTTTTTTAAATTGGAATCTAAATCCTATTTATATAAACTATGTACAATACTATGTCAAGAAACATTTTATATAGAAAAAAGGCTAAAATAAAAGCACGTTTGATATATGTTAACGTTATTATATCCGTACAGAAATCTATGGCCTATAAATTAAGTTGCAAATTGCAATACTCTCCAAGTTCACGAAACCACCAAAAAAGTAATTAAGAGTGAAATTAAATATGGGTACCAGGAAGGCAATGGTGGCACCCGCCGCCATTCTCTTCTCCCTTAACCTTCTCTTTTCCGCCACCATGGCAGGTTACTACTATCCACACCCTCCCCATTCCCCACCACCCCCGAGACGACCCCCACCACCACCACCTATAAGTCGACCACCACCACCACCACCTATAAGTCGACCACCACCCCCACCGCCTCCCCCACCTCCTCCGCCCCACCCCCACCTCCCCCGCCCCCACCCCCGCCCCCGCCACCTCCACCTCCACCTCCCCCGCCCCCGCCCCCGCCACCTCCACCTCCACCTCCCCCACCCCGCCGCCACCGCCCCCTCCACCCCCCCGCCACCGCCCCCTCCACCCCCACCACCACCACCTCCTCCTCCACCGCCGCCACCCCCACCACCACCGCGGTCCCATCCACCACCCCCACCCCCTCCACCTCCCCCACCACCACCGCCACCTCCACCACCGCCGCCACCACCGCCTCCACCTCCACCTCGACCTCCCCCTCCCCCTCCCCCACCGCCGCCACCGCCACCCCCACCTCCCCCGCCACCACCGCCCCCTCCACCTCCCCCGCCCCCTCCTCCTCCACCGCCTCCGCCCCCGCCACCTCCACCTCCACCTCGACCTCCCCCTCCCCCTCCCCCACCGCCGCCACCACCACCCCCGCCGCCACCTCCCCTCCCCACCGCCGCCACCACCACCCCCTCCGCCACCGCCCCACCCCGCCGCCACCGCCCCACCCCCGCTGCCACCGCCCCCTCCCCCACCGCCGCCACCACCACCCCCTCCACCCCCACCACCCCCTCCACCACCACCCCCACCCCCACCACCACCCCTCCACCACCACCCCCACCACCCCCACCCCCTCCACCACCACCCCCACCCCACCACCCCTCCACCACCACCCCCACCACCACCCCCACCCCTCCACCACCACCCCCACCACCCCCACCTCCCCCTCCCCCACCACCACCCCCACCCCCACCCCCTCCACCCCCACCCCCTCCACCACCACCCCCACCCCCACCTCCACCTCCCCCACCACCACCACCCCCACCACCACCGCCCCCTCCTCCCCCACCACCACCACCCCCTCCACCCCCACCCCCACCACCACCGCCCCCTCCTCCCCCACCACCTCCCCCACCACCACCACCCCCTCCACCCCCACCACCACCCCCACCCCCACCTCCACCACCACCATCCCCTTGTCCCATTCCTGACCCAAGGTTAAGAGTTTGCGAGAGTGCAGTGAGGGGTATAAACCGGACTAGTAATACGCGGGAATGCTGCCGCGTCTTGGAAACTGCTCCTTACTCCACAGGCCCTTGCCTTTGCAGGGCAGTACTAAGCGCTAACGTAACTGGAGTCTCCGGAAGGCTTGCTTTTAACACAATTATCCTCGCCTGTAACATAACGAGCACTCCCGCCAACTTCCAGTGCCTAGCAAAGTAATTAGAAATTAAACAAAACCCACACACACGCATATATATATGTTAATTGAAGTGCGTGTATATATGCATGCATATTTAATTTTCTATATATCTATGTGTCTTAGCTTCTCCATGTAATAGAAGCTGCTCAGTCTTTGGACGTAGTAATAATAACCTCCTAAGTCCGATCATCAAAACATCAACATGCATACGTATGTCCATCCAAGGAGACTATATATTACATACAATAATAAACGTTCAAATCACTTTTCTTGTTTCATTTCTGCTACTTTTCTTACCTTCCTCCTATGTCTACTTATTTGTTTTTGTTTTTACAAATTTGAATGAAAAATATAAATTAAGATTAAAATTTATGTAAAATTAATGGTTAAGATTTGTTAGATAATTTAATATATTTAATAAATAATTTTACATATTTAACTAAATTATCATCTAACGATTTTCAAATATTAACTTTATGTAAAAGTAAATTGTATATGACTTTAGGATATATTATTTTTTTACGTAGAAACTGATATATAATTATCTTTATATAAAGTTGATATTTTAAAATTGTTAAATAATTAAATAAATTTGATTAAATTATCATCTAATAATTCTCAATTATCAACTTCTCATAAAATCAGTTCTACGTGAATCTTTATCATATTCAAGATTTTTGAAGATAACAATTAATTTAATCCGATTAAATTTTTAAAATTATAGGAACCAAATAACTGACCCATATATTTTCATAAACAAATTTGATTCTATAAATTGTTTGACCTGTCATTATGTATTAAGTGTTTGATTTTTTGAAAATTAAATTCAGACACATACACTTAATCTTTAATAGCCGTTAATTCAAAAATGCCCGCAAAATATATCAAAAGTTCAAAACAATCTAGGGATTAAGTACTTCCAAAATAAAAGGAAAAGATTTAATAATTTTAATATAGTGATAATATAAAATATTTTATATTTGTTTATTAATTATATCTATTTTTTTAAATAATTATTCATATGTAATGATACTATATAATATTCATATGAATTTAATTTTAATGCATATACAGACAGTGTTACAGCAGTTATTCATAAATAATTTTAACTTTTCTAGTTGATTCGTAAATCAAAATAATCAGGACAGAGGAGTGCTAGGGGCCAGTAACTTTTGTGATTTGTAACCATCAAATAGTTATCAATGATGATTTTAATGGTGTGAGATTGGTATTAGATTTCATCCAATGGCTCATTTTTCTTTGCTGATTACATGTTGGCCAAATTTTAGAAAAATTGCTGGCCCCTAGACTTTTCCAATTTGCTCATTCACAAAAAAAACAAAAACAACAATAGATCATACTGGGGAATTATTTCCAAAATTAAATAAAAAAAAGTCTAATGGTAGTTCGAGGCAGTTACGTTAGTGGCGTTACATGTATACAGTTATTAACACTTGGTGGTATTGACAATAAAAAAGTTGATGGTATCTATAGTTTAATGAGTAGCAACAATATAATTCATGGAAAATTTCCCTGCAAAATTATAATTATTCATATGAAAATATTAATTTATTTTTAAGGAGTATCTTATTCATCCTATAATTATCAAAATCAACCTTCTAATGTGATAAAATTTGTAAAAGTAAAAAGTGAAAAATTAATCGCTTTTAGACTCTTTGTCCGTGAGTAAATAAAAACGAGATATAAAAACAAATTTAATTTGAATTCATGTCACATAGCAAGGAGACAATATCTAAAATTATTTTGTATTCATAATTTTATATATATCTAACATTTGTAAGTATATATTTGTTGTAATAATACAATTATTAAAATAAGATCATACAATTATTTTAATAATAATTAATGAATTTAAATAAGATCATTTTAGACTATTAAAATTTATTTTTTATTATTTCTCAAATAATCTTTCTACCAAATAATTAATGATAATAATAATTATGAAAAAGTTAGTCACAAAGGTTTTTTTCCTTCTTCTGCAGAGGAGTCACTTATTCTATATTTTACATAAAATAGATTTCTCAAAAGGCAATATATATATATATATATATATATATATATATAAGCAGAAAAAATTGCGGCAAATTGAATCACGAAATAATAAATTCATCAGAAGAACGATTTCATTATATTTACACTTAAAAAATAAAATACTGCACAAAGGAATTAATTAATTAAAAATAACAAAATAAAAAAGACAGATGCATGGCCTAATATAAATGACTATACATAATTACAAAAGTTCAATAGAACATTAAACCCAAAAACATAGTTTACACCGTATATATACACAACAAATTAAAATAAAAGCTAGTTTCGGCCATGGATGAATCTATATATAAAGTTGAATTACAAATTGGAAAGGCATTGAATTGAAGTAGTAATAATCAAGTGGAGAATATTATAAGGAATATGAGTATGGCAGCAAGAACAAGAGGGTATAGCGAAAGCAATGGAATTTGCGGCGGAGAAACCGTACCCATAAAGAATGGACCCAACAAAAGTATCCCTGCGATGGTACAAAATATTACAACGGAGGCTTGACCCCATACTTCTGGCTGCCTCATGATTTTGCGGCACTTCAAAATTAATGGATAGATACAATAGAATACAGATATTTAGTTCCAAAAATTGAAGTGAGGAAAGAAATACAGGTAACTATTACTCATGATGCCGTGGCCTTTAAATAGAGTTTGAAAGGTTGCAATTGGTGGTGGTTGGGGATAACCGTCACAACGGTTTATTCCCGTTAACGATTTCTAAAGTGTAGTTTAAAATTTTAAATAGAATAATGCTAGGACTCTATTCGAAGTTATTGTTTTTTAGCTATTAATTAATTATTTATATTTAAAAGTATAAACTAAAATATATTATTAAATTAAAAGAATTAGATTAATAATTAAAAATAATAATAAAAAACAATAAATATTGTTATAATATTTTAGTATTTTTTTAACAAAAATATTATTTATATATTAAAATCGTTTACTAAAATTAGTTATTAATAAATTTATATATAAATATTTATTTAATTTATTTTTAATATATATTTATATTCAATATATATTTTATATTAACAATTAATTTTAATAATTAATTTTTACGTACATATGATCTAATTGCTCTTCTAAATTTAAGTGGTCGTGCTGTGGTTTTTGTTGAGGGAGAGGAGGAAGAATAAGGTTAGCGTAAAATAGGCAAATAAAATAGGTGAATTCTACCCAACTTCCTCTGAAATAACATGTAAGTTACCCTTTCATACTTTAGTTGGGTTATTTTGTAATTTATTATTTTAGATGAGTAATTGTATAATTTTTTAAAATATTAAAATTCTACCCCGTTAATTGAAGCACGTTCTCACGCAATTTCTTTCTACATTACATCATTTCTTAACGGGTCATTGAATTCTCATGGCTCGTAATTTTCCCGTTCTTCTCAGTATAGCCAGTGCCGACTTCATTTTTATCTCTTGTCCTCTCACTCAATTCCCTTTTTTGGCCATGACCCATGAATCACTTCTTACCAACATCATCATTAATGGTTAGTTCAGTTATTAAATTTTTTTCATTAAAAAATATATCTTTATTTAATTACATGATGAAATATATATTCATATGTAAAATATAATATGATAAAATAAATCTATTCAAAATACTTAAAAGTATATTTAAAATTATGAACATATAAATATAATAATAAAATTTAAACTCTAACCAAGTAAACATATTTTTTATCATACATAAATTATTTAAAAATAAATATATTATTAAAATTAATAATACAAATTTAAAATAATAAAATCCAATTTTTTACTGTATTTTTTATAATATTTTTATTTTTTTAATTTACAATTTATTAGTACTTTATTATTTAATTAATGATTAAACAGATTATTTTTATAAAAAATTAATTTTTATATTTTCTTAGAGAAGAGACTAATATAATAGTTTAAAAAATAACGTAAAAATAAAATTTTAAATAAAAATATTTAATATTAAAATTTTTAAATACAAAAATAATTTATATAAATATTTAAAAGATAAATATAAATATATGCATAAAATAAATAAAACAGATAAAATGAGAGTACTCATGAGAAATAAATAATTATTTTTGTCTTCTTTATTTATTTTAAACATATATTTCATATTTATATCTTGAATATCTATACAATTTGTTTTTGTATTTAAAAATTTTAATATTAACTATTTTTTATTTAAAATATCATTTTTACATTAATTTTTAAACTTTTATATTGGTCTCTTCTTTAAAATTATAAAAAAATGATTTCTCATGAAAATAATTTGTTTAATCATTAATTAAATAATAAAATATTAATAAATTAAAAATTAAAAATACTATAAAAAATACTTGCAAGAAAGTTAAATTTTATCATTTTAAATTTGTGTTATTAATTTTAACAATTTATATTTTTTAAAATAATTTATGTATGATAAAAGATATATTTACTTGTTTAGAGTACAAATTTTATTATTATATTTGTATATTCCTGATTTTAATTATACTTTTAATACTCTGAATAGATTTATTTTATTATATTATATTTTACATATGAATATATATTCTATATATTATTTTTAATGAAAAAATTTAATAACCGAACTAACCATTAATTATGTTGGTAAGGAGTGATCCACGGCAAAAAAAAATATTGAGTTAGAGGACAGGAGATAGTAATGAAGTCGGCGCTGGCTATATTAGGAAGAACAGGAAAGTTACAAGCCATGGGAATTCAACGACTCATTCAGGAATGATGCACTGTAGAAAGAGATTGCGTGAGAGATAGTAGATCAACTAATAAATTACAAAATAACCTAACTATAGTTAAGATAATAACCAATTAAAGTATGACACATCCTGAAGGGTAACTTACATGTTATTTTAGAGGGGGTTGGGTAGAATTCACCAATAAAATAATAATTTATTAGATTTTTAAAGATTTAGGAAATAAGGATAGAACTAAAGCCTGAAAAATATTAGGAATAAAATTGATATATGTAAACTAAATTTTAAGGAAAAATTGAATTTTTTACAAATATTAAAAAATATATATTTTTATCATAATTTTCGATTCAAGTAATATTTTAAAAATTTAATTTTAATTTTTAGAACTAATAATAACAATTATCATTATTTCCATCAAATTTTTATTGTATATATTTTAGCCTCCATCTCCATGGCTCATCATCAGAAACTCACTTTCCTCTGTTGACAACCGTCATCACCTTCCATCTTCTGTCTTAGATTTGCATCGTTGTTGTCGTTTCTTCGTTTCTTCACCAAGGTCTTCCAGTCGCGCCATCATTACCGCTCATGCTCTTATCACCAATATTATGTCATAATAAAAAGTGCTATTTTTATATAAAAAATTAGTCAACAAATTATATTAGTTATATGTGTCTTATATGTGTGTTGTTTTATATATTTTAAATATGTATTTTATATTTTAACATATATATATATATATATATATTTTAACATGTATAGCGGTTTTAGATTTTGCAAAATTTTTAATATATTTTTAAACATATTTAGTTACCATTCATTTTAAGTGAATAAGATTTTTTAATCAAGCCTTTTTTTTAAATTTTTTTTTAATTTATTTTTTTCTTCTTTTTTTGTTTTGTCTTTTTTTTATGCATATTTTCTCTTTTTGTTTCCTTTTTCTTCTCCTTTTTATTTCTCCCTTTAACATATATTTTTTTTTTGAGTTTTTCATGTATTATTTATACAAAAATTTGGTACATATATAATTTTTTCATTGTTTTACAAAAATGTTTGCATTGATTTTAAAAAGAAATTAGCATTTGTCAAGAATTATAATTATTTTAAATATGAAAAAATTCTGTAACTAATTAATGTTTTTTAAATGAGTAGTTCATACTGTAAGATTTTTTTTTGTAACAAAAGAGTTTAATACAATAAGATAGAGTACATGAGAAAATAAAAAATATTTTCTCCAATTTGTAAATTATTTTTAACATTGCCATTAATTACTCTAAGAATTAGCACTAGTTCCATCTTTGTAACTTTTATCGATCTCAGAATAGTTTTTTTAACATCTAATGCTTTGTTTTGAAATATCATTTCCTACCAAATACTCCAAATAATGGCAAAGAAATCCATCAACAATTTATTTGAATTCACCTTTCTCATTAATATAGATATCCAACTCTCAAAGTATTATTTTGTAGTATCCAAAAATATTCAAATACCACTGCTAGCATCATAAATCCAAACACATCAAAACCTGCCATGAAAAATCAGAAGTAACAAATAAGTGATGAACATTTTTAACTTCTTTATTACAAACACAAAAACAATATTATTATAATGAAATTGAAAATTTACGTGTAGTTAACTTCATGTGAAATTGATAGTTGAAAATTGTTAAATAATTTGATAAATTTAACTAAATTATCATTTAACAACTCTCAACTATCAACTTCATATAAAATTATCTGCACCTGAGTATTTACATATAATTAATAATATCAAATCTATCTCAGTTTAACTTTAGCTCTACAAACCAAGTAAACAATTCAACTAAAAAAAACCAAACTCCTTCATAAAACTCTAATAAAACTGTAACCTGATATATCTTTAGATACCTTTTTTTTGTTATAAGACTTGCACAAAGAAATTAATAATAAAAATGTCTTTATTATCAAATTACACAATATGACTTTTTTCTTTCTTGTCAAGTTAGACACAAGACATCATCTAAAATTAATTCAACTTCTATTTCACTCACTAACATGTTCAATTCTATATATTACACATACTCATTTAAAAAAAAAGACACATGCATGTTTCTTTTGAGAAGATTGCACTAGTAACTTTCATTCTTTATTTGTTCCTTCCTTGAATTTTCTTTTACTCATGGATGAGACACACATATACATAATACAGTATATAATCTTGCTAGTTTTTGGGTAATACTAAAAGAGTGTAATCCTTAAGAATAGTGCATGACCATACGGTATAAATTTTAGGTTCTTCAATAACTTAAATCATCATCAATTAAAAATTTAAAATCATTAACAATAGCATACGCCGATGTGGAGAGTTTTCGCATTTCAGGTCCGCACACATTTAAGGTAGACGTTCTCCTCCAACGTGGCTTCTCCTCAGGAAGGGTGCATGTGCTCCTCTTGCTTTCGCCGCCAGCTGTCTTTTCTCACGATTTCTTCATGCAAACTCCTTTTTTCACGGATTTAGTTGATCAGGTAATCATCATATCGAACCCTAGTCCCTTTGTCTTCATCTTCTAATTTTCTTTTCTTTGCCCTACCAAACATTGTCTACAGCCTTTGTTTCTCGGGACTTTACTTCCTCGTCGTTCATCGCAGGTTAGAAATTTTTCCATAAAGTCTCAAATTGAAGATCTGCAATCAATCAATCAGGTATACTCTTCTGGTCCCTTTAGTTCCAAACCTGTTTTTCTCTTCATCATTTTTCTTTTCCTTCATTATGTGTATATCCTTGTGATCAAATTTCATATCTCTTACACAGTTAATCCAGATTTTACTGTCTAGGGTTTGTGAATATGCTAATTTGTGAATTGTCTATCTGACTTCGTATGTTTCTGAATTCATGTTCTTTTTTACATTCTTTGGAAGTTGCTGTTAATTTGAATATGGTCTACAAATTAGATTCATCTTCTTCATTTCATTGTTTGCAATTTGGTATTAATTTGATTATCATTTTTCTTTTGCTAGCTGTTGAATTTTTTGTTGCATGTGGTTTGTCTATTTTATCAATTTTTTGGATTTTATAATGATTACAAAGATAAAATTTCTACTTATATTTTCTTATATTTATGGATCATGGATTTGGTTTTGTGAATTATTGTCTAGATATGGGGTTTCTACCTGATCTAATTCCTCAGTGATGATGTGATTCGCAGAGTTTTTCTAGCAAAGTGAGTTTATAGATTCACCCTCTCCTATTCGAGTTTTGCATTTCCATTTCCATTCTTATTCAATAATCTATTTGAATTGTTTGTTATATTGTTTAATTTTATTTTTGTATTTTTTTAATAAAAACTATTTTATATTTCATCTCTTGTATTTTATAGACATAAAGTTGTTTGCGCTGAATTCAATAGCTTCATTGAGAAATAAATGGGTGTTGTGACACAAAGATGGCATCACAGTCCTGTGTTATCTTCCCTTGAAAATGTCTTCTGCACACATAATGATGTTTTGCCATATATTCTTCACTGAAAATGTGAGAATCCTTATCAATGTATAGGGTTTTTATCTAATCTATTTCATGAGTGGTGATGTGATTGAGAGGAATTGATTGATAGTTTTTTGGTCATTTATTTGCATTTTAATGAAACCCTTGGTTAGTCAATTCAATTGCATTTCATTTTTTTTATTGGTTATGAATCCAATTTTTTTGTTCATATTCAAGAAATTCCTTAACTTCACATAAAGTGAATTGCTGGTTGCATGTGGCTTATGTGAATTATTATCAAAGTATAGGGTTTGTACCTAATCTATTGTATGAGTGGTGATGTGATTGAAAGAAATTGATTGATAGTTTCTTGGTCATTTATTTATATTTTTATTTGATGAAATCTTCTGTTGTTCACTAAATTGTATTTCATTTTTTTATTGTTTATGTGAAAATTATTTTATATTTCAGCTGTTGCATAGACATAAAACTGTTTGTCCTGCATTTAATAGTTTAATTGAGAAAAGAATGGGCTTTGTGACACTAAGATGGCATCACAGTACTGTTTGTCTAACTAGCAAATCCCCTCCTTCAAAGAGAAATCCATGAAGCAGGTTATCTTCCCTTGAAAATATCTTCTGCACACCTAATCATGTTCTGCCATATATTCTTCATTGAAAATATGGGAATCCTTATCAAGGTATGAGGTTTCTATCAAATCTATTTCATGAGTGGTGATGTGATTGACAGGAATTGATTGATAGGTTCTTGGTCATTTCTTTGCATTTTGATGAAACCTTTGGTTAGTCAACTCAATTGCATTTCATTTTTTAATTAGTTATGCATAAACTATTGTATATTTCACCTCTTGCATAGAACTACAGCTGCTTGACCTGAATTTAAGAGCTTCATTGAGAAAGGAACATGCTTGTGCCACTAAAATGGCATCACGGTACTGTTTGTCTAGCTAGCAAATTCCTTCTTCCTAAGAGAAATCCATCCAGCAGGTTATCTTCCCTTGAAAATGTCCTCTGGAGACATAATCATGTTATGCCATATATTCTTCATTATAAATGTGGGAATCATTATCAAGGTATGGGGTTTCTATCTAATCTATTTCATGAGTGTTGATGTGATTGACAGGATTTTATTGATGTGTGCCTATAATTTTTTTCACATTCATTTACTGTTTGGAACCTATGTTTACCTAATACATTTACTAACTCTCATTGCCGTGAGTAGAATTAGTATTTGGGGTAGTTGATGACTGTTTTCTCTATGGTCCAATGATATGTAGGTACACTGTATTAGGCATTGTGTGGTATCTTCTTTTTTGGTCCTTATTTCTTGAATTCTTTAAACTTTGACTATTTTTTTTGTTTTTTGTTATCATATTTCCATCGTGTGATTAGTTCTCCCTATGCCATTGAATGGAGATGCATATAGAATGGGGTTTTCTTTTAACCTCTATTTTCATGTTCAATTTGAATTAAAAAATTAAGGTGAGTCTTGTGCCCTAAATTTTTTCTATAAAAGGATGGTTGGTGAACCACATTCAATGCACAAACATTCTGTTGTCTTCTATTTTTTCCTAGGTTATGTTTATTCCACATTTTATGTATTTATATCTTCATCTATTTGATATGATTTCTAAGATACATTCTCCTAGAGAGGTTTGGAGGCTGAAAGTTAGGGTTTTAAGGCTTTGGGTTGTGCCCTCTTTTGGTAACCATGAGGTTCCTAACTCAATGGAGATGATTCTCTTTGATGAGCATGTTAGTCCCTATTAGCTATTGTTTTAAATATGGTGTTAGTTGTTTTTTTTTAAGTTTTCAACTTAAAATTATGTTTTTCACTAATCTGATTTTGTTTTTTTGTTGCATTTATTTCCAGTGTGAAAAACATTCACGCTACAGTTAAGAAACAACTTCTTAATAAGTTTAGGGATCATATAGTTGAAGGTTAAGTTTATAAAATGGCATACTTTACTGTTGTGTCAAATCATGGTAGTTATAGAGTAACTTCTCATGAATTCAAATTGGTTTTCCTTCATCGAACCACTGTTGTAGCTGTTGATGAAGATGTTATCCCAAAGACTTGTTTCAACCTGTTTCTTTTTTCTGACTTGCTGAACATGACCAAAGATTATAATTTTTTGGTTGGTATGTATATTATTGTGCTATTCTTTTATTCAAGTTTTTTTAACGAATTGTTTGAATATTTAATAGGTTGTGTTTATTTAGAACAGATGTTATTGGTCTTTTAACTTCAGTGGGAGAAGAGAAAGAATATGCAAAAGAGGAAAAAATCGTGAAAATGATTGTGCTGGAATTAACTTCAAAAGAGTATGTTGATTCAGTCATTTATGGTGGTTTCTTTTTATCTTTGAATTATCTTTTTTTCTTATTTTCTGTTTCATTCTTTTTCATCTTTTGAGTTTTAGTCTCACAATGCGTTGTGTATTGTTTGGGGACTATATTAATCAAGTAAATCATTTCCTAGCCTCTGGCTATGTGGAGTAGCCTGTTGTTGTCATTCAACTTGCGAAAGTCAAGTTCTTTAGGGGTACATTGTTTAATTTCTATACATTTCCTTATTGCTACTCTAAGTGTTGTCTCCCATGAATTTTGCTAGACTCTTTCAGTATTGCTGTGTAGGACAAGTAAGTCTCCAAAATGTGATGTATGCCAGTCAAATATTATTTAATCCTGATCTTTCTGAAGTTGTTGAATTTAGGCGGAGGATAGCATGGTTTATTTCACTGTTTTTGTTTCTATTATTGAGATACAGCCAATCTAGAGTAATAAGT
This sequence comes from Arachis hypogaea, assembly GCF_003086295.3. NCBI lineage: Eukaryota > Viridiplantae > Streptophyta > Magnoliopsida > Fabales > Fabaceae > Arachis > Arachis hypogaea. The sequence goes on along the minus strand of NC_092039.1, from coordinate 7,185,069 downwards.
ACATGTATTTGCATCATTTTTTTGTTAGTATGATTGAGCAAGGTGTCAAAGGTACCCAACCACTGTTTATTGCAAATGAGGGTAAAGTTGTTTCCTTGAAAGATGATTTCATGCGCTTAACTAGAGATGTACTATTGAAGAGCTCCAAGATAACAATGAGGTTGTCATTTATTGAGTTAGTTGTGTTTATTTTATACACCAATGAACAGAAAAAAACAAGTTTCATATCTGTTCTTTTATGAATATTGTTAACAAATTTTAAAATGTCCCTTGCCTAGGAGAGTTCTTTTATCATTTTCGGTACAATCAGAGGTATTGTTGAAGATGGAAGTTGGTGGTATTCTGCTTATGTGTGAAAAGGGTATCTATCCTCAAAATGGTGCATACTACTGTGATTTCTGTGTGAAGCATATAACTAATGTCACTCCGAAGTAAAAAATTTTTGTTCAAAATATTTTTTCATTTTGTGTTGTGGATCTTTTATAAGAATAATGTTTCATGTTATTATTTATTTTGAAACATTTTTTTTCGATTATGCAGATTTAAAATTAAAATAATACTTGAAGATTATAGTGGGAAGGGTATTTTTGTTCTCTTTGATCGTGAAGCATCTTATTTATTTAAGAAATCATGTGCTGATCTGTTTACTGAGGTTCAAAAAGATGCAAGTGTATGTTCTTAGTTTTCTTTTGTGTGTTGTTCACTTTATGTGGTTCATTTTTTTTATAACTATATTCTTTATTTTGGTTGTTATGGGTTACTCAATCTATGTATTTCTTATCTATTACGTTGAAAATAGGGGATATTTATCCTCCCATATTCTAAGGGCTCATTAGGAAAAAGTTGCTGCTGAAGGTTGATACCAAAGGTGTCGGATTTGATAAATTTTTTGGCACTTTTCGAGTTAGGAGAGTATGTGATGATTCCACCATTATTGCTATGTTTAAACTTCCTGATTATGATACTGATGATGAGTCTACTCCAAAAAAGGTTACATATACATATAAGTATTTTTAAATTGTGTAAATTCATGTTTTTTTTTGTATTGTGCTGTGGTAAATTTTTCTTATATTCTTTTTTATTTTTTAACTCTTATGCTATATGAATAGGAGCCTGAACTAAAAAAATATGTGCCATGTGAAAAAAGGGGATACTGATATTAAGAAGGAGTCATCAAGCACTTCTATCAAAAGTGACAATGTTGCTGTTGAGTCTTCTGAGATTTTATCTGGCTGAAAAATAGCCTGATGTTTCTGGAGGGATTGAGGTTGCTGCTTTAATTAATGATGAAAATGAAAAAGTTGAGAAAACACCAAAGAATGATATCCTTAGTGATGACTTTTCTTTTGAACTGGATATATTGCTTAGCTCACCAGTGAAAGAAACTCAGGTGCTATTATATAATACTTTTTTTTCTTTCTTATGTGTGCTATTTTTAAATGGATATTCCATTGATTGAGTCATTTTCATACCTTTTGTTAATTTTCATGTCATAGGAGGTGTTCTCCCAAGTTCTAAATGCATGTTCCCACTATGGAGAAAAGGTTATTCATAAAGATCATGTTGTCACTTCCAAAGGTAAAAAGAATTTGAATCCCCAATTTGATGAGGCGGCTAATGATGCAAATGGGCGTGGGTCCAATATTGCCAAGGTTGATGGAGTTTGATTTAAGTTGTGAAGTTGAGCTGCTGTGTCTAAGTGTAGGTATGTTATATAGTATATCTATAAATATTTAGAAAGGCTTATGATTCCAAGTGGATCTAAACTAGCGTGAAGACCCGTGCAAATGCATGTGATTAAAATTTTGTTAACATTTTGAAAAATGAAATTATTCAATATACTCAATATATTTTAGAGAAAACTCTCATATCTAATATTAATATTATAGTTTTAAAAAAAATAATCATACTAATTTAATTGTTAATACAAGAGAAGAAAAAAGATAGTCAAATACTTCATATTCATTTACACCAACTATTCATACCATATAACAAAAGATTACATAGATTAAGGCTTAGTTTGGTAAAGCTTTTACTTTTTAAAAGTAGCTTATAAAAGTTAACTTTTAAAAGATGGCTTTTTAAAAGTTGTAGCATTTATGTTTGGTAAATCAAATCAAAAACAACTTTTAATAAACATAAGTAACATCAATTGTGTTTGGTAAAATAGCTTTTAAAATTTAAAAATACTATAATAGACATAAATGCAAACATTAAATTTGAAAATTAGTTAACATATGAGGTTATATTAGACTTTTAAATTTTGAAAAGCACAAGCCAGCTTTGAAAAGCTCCCTCCTAGGTGCTTTCAAAAGCACCCCTAACTTTTAAAAGCCGCAAACACAAGCACTTGAGCTTTTTAATTTACCAAACGCAAAATGACGTGCTTGTGCTTTTTAAAAGCACAAGCACCTCCTGAAAAAGCTTTACCAAACCCAGCCTAAGTAACAAGTTCACATACTATACATATTTTAAATTTTAGAACATAAAAAATCTAGATTCCAAAATATAATACATATCCAAAAGTAACACCTGAAAGTTTCAAATCACCTAAATAATTACTTTCCCATTAATCAGAAAACAAAAATATGTCCAACACTATTCAACATATAGTTCAAAATATGTGTCACACAGAGTAATACATATGAGGCCTTTTTTATAAGCTCTAAGATCTTTGAATTAACAACTCTATCTGACAGTTAGGTAGGGAGTCCATCTTCAAGGTAATTTTGTCCCCTTCTTTTAAATTGTATATTTTACAATGTTCTTTCCATTCAACCCCAAATTTTCATTCTCCCTCTCTTCCTCCACTTTTCAGTAGGAAAAAAAAGAATATATTCTTGCCTATACTGGAAGGTGGACCAGTGATCTTCTAAACCGAACTATCTTCAGAGAGTTTACGATATGCAGCAAATTTTCAGGACAGATACTGCAGTGAATGATTCATAATTAGAGTAAAGAGAGTATTTTTCTATATAATGAATAACAGATACAGAACCAATATTTAATAAGTTTGGAAGAAAAAAAAATAACTCTTTTAAGATCAACTTGCCAGTCTAAATTGACTCAAATCTGAATTTGTGATGGTCTTCTGATAATAAGCATCTGAAGTGTATCTGATTTAGGATATTTAAACTTGTTAGTCACCACATTAAAAAATATTTATATGTACCACGATATTAAAATGCAAAATATAAGAAAAAAAGTTGTATTTAGCATTAGCCGTTGTCAGACAATTCTGTTGTTTTATTACTTTCTTCGCTGACCTCCGTTGATGAATTCATTGCACGAGACAAATATATGGGATTATGAGGATCATCCCCTTCCAGTGTGTCATCTTCATAATCATTTTCATCACTATCTGATGAGAACTCATCATCAGATAGTTCAGACCCAGACAACACCATCACATCAGGTGATGAAGGCTCATCATTCTTGTTATATTTTATATGAAAAACTCTATATATGTTATTAAGTGTTTCTTGGTCCATACGGTCAGTCACATAAGAGTTACGATCGGGATGAATCTGAATCGGTTGTTTCATGTGATTCTATAGTGAAATAAAAAAGATTCGAAAACTGACATATCTGAATTGCACAGTTGCTCCTTTATTGACAAAATAGAAAACTCTAATTTGTTCAAAGGAGCTGTCAGTTATAAGCAGCTGATCATTGTTTCTTTTCAGCTGTAGCACCAAGTAATTATCGAGCTCATCAATCACATAGAAGGTAGACCCTAATTTTCAGCTGTACCTTCTATGTGATTAATGAGCTCAATAATTGCTTGGTGCTACAGCTGAAAAGAAACAATGATCAGCTGCTTATAATTGACAGCTCTTTTGAACAAATTAAAGTTTTTTATTTTGTCAATAAAGGGACAATTGTGCAATTCAGATATGTCAATTTCGTAATCTTTTTTATTTCACTATGGAATCACATGAATCAACTGATTTAGATTCACCCCGATCATAACTTTTATGTGGCTAACCGTATGAACCAAGAAACACTTAATAACATATATAGAGTGTTCCATATAAAATATACAAAAATGATGAGTCTTCATCACCTGATGTGATGGTGTTGTCTGGGTCTGAACCATCTGATGATTATGAGTTCTCATTAGACGGTGATGGAAATGATGATGAAGATGACACATTGAAAGGGGATGATCCTCATAATCCCATAGATTTATCTCCTGCAACGAATTCATCAACAGAGGTCAGCAAAAAAAGTAATGAAACAACATAATTGTCTGACAACGGGTAATGCTAAATGCAACTTTTTTTTCTTATGTTTTGCATTTTAATATCGTGGTACATATAGATATCTTTCAATGAGGTGACTAACAAGTTTAAATATCCTAAATCAGATACACTCCAGATGCTTATTATCAAAAGACCATCACGAATTTAGATTTGAGTCAATCTAGACTGGCAAGTTAATCTTAAAAGAGTTATTTCTTTTTTTTCAAATTTATTAAATATTGGTTCTGTATCTGTTATTCATTATATAGAAAAGTACTCTCTTTACCTTAACTATGAATCATTCATTGCAGTATCTGCCTTGGAAATTTGCTGCATATCTTAAACTCTCTGGAGATGGTTCGGTTTGGAAGATCACTAGTCCACCTTCAAATGTAGGCAAGAATATATTCTTTTTTCACCTATTGAAAAGTGGAGGAAGAGATGGAGAATGGAAGTTTGGGGTTGAATGGAAAGAATGTTGTAAAGTATACAATTTAAAGGAAGGGAACAAGATTACCTTAAAGCTGGACTTCCTACCTAACCACCAGATAGAGTTGTTGATTCAAAGATCTTAGAGCTTATAAAAAAAGCCTCCTATGTATTACTCTGTGTGACACATATTTTGAACTATATGTTGAATAGTGTTGGACATATTTTGTTTTCTTATTAATGAAAAGTAATTATTTAGGTGGTTTGAAATTTTTTAGTGTTACTTTTGGATATATATTATATTTTGGAACCTAGATTTTTTATGTTCTAAAATTTAAAATATGTATAATATGTGAACTTATTACTTAATTAATGTAATTTTTTACTATATAATATTAATAATTGTTGTATGTAAATGAATATAAAGTATTTGACTATTTTTTTCTCTTGTATTAACAATTAAATTAGTATGATTATTTTTTTTAAATTATAATATTAATATTAGATATGAGAATTTTTTTAAAATATATTAAATATATTGAATAATTTTATTTTTCAAAATGTTAACAAAATTTTATTCCGGAGCATTTTCACGGATCTTCACGGTAATAGTTAAAGAAAACAAGTGCTAACTAATATAAAGAATACCTCATGATACTCACCAGAAGAATTTTCAAGAAAAAAAAAACATAATACTTCTTTTACGTTGTATATTACAATTTACAATATCTAATTCAAACTAAAAAAACATTATTCATTTATATTTTCAATGTAAATAATAAACTAATATATTTTATTTTCACTTCTTATTTTTATTTTTTACAAAATTTCAAACATATAATAAATAAAAACATCTAATAGAATAATACCAAATTACTACCAATCAGGATACAAAAAAATATTTACTTAAAAAAATCATACAAAATAAGAGGTTAATAAAACTAAATAAATTACAAATCAAACAAAACATAATCTAAATGGATACATCAAAACATAATTAAACATAAAAACATAAATCAAATTGATGTTAGTTCTTCAAATACAAAAACATAAAATTATTACCAGGTTTGTTGCAAAAGATGTACCTGAAAATTCTTCATCATCCATTTGAACTTTATTCCAATCCATGATCATGTGATTTCACCAAACGAAAATTGTAAGAAAAAGAGAATAAAAGAGGACAAAAATTGGTATAAAACTCATCAAAACAAGTGAGAAAATTGGAGGCTCTGGACTCATGTAGGAAGGAAACGTTACAATAGAAAATACTGAGAGCAAACACATAAGCACAATCGCCAATCTTTGATTATCATTGAAACAACTACTATTGACCATTTTTCCTTTTTTTTTTTTTTGAATTCTTAGATTGTTCTTGACAAATGTTCAAATTTATAGGGAATTTCAATTGAGAAGATATTTATTACCTATACAATGAAAATTGGAAAGAAAATTTATAAATAATTTATTAAAAATGTTTATACTTTTATTTATAATCTTTTAATTAATTAAATTAGAAGATATTTACTACGTTGATTAACATTATATTTTGCTAGCGTATCAATATGTAATAAAATAATAAAAAGAATTAGTTGAAATAATAAATTATTTATAAATTAATTAAGAAATCATGGAGTCGAGTCATAAAAATAACAAAAAATTTTTTTATGTGAATTATACATAATAAATAATATTTTAAGAATAAAAGTTAGACACGTTTCGTATTTTTATTATATATGGTATAGATTTTATATATATATAGCATACATTTAATAAATATACTAGTGTACATAAAAGTAATTTATGATGAGTCATGTAAGGTGGATAGCTATTGATTTTCTGTTTAGGATAGCAAATTGAAAATACATTAAATGTATTGTTTATTTTGAGTGCATGAATTCACAACAGTTATTTCCTTAATAATGCAAATTATACCATGTAATTAATTAGGAGACAGTTTTGCAAAAATGTATATATATAAAAAAAAACTGCCCTTTTATTATTATTTTCATTTAAACTGGATTAATGGATAGTGAATAACATAAGGAAGTAATAACAAATGGTGCATGCATCTACAAACATAATGAGAATGCTGATTCTTTTTTATTAATTTTCTCTTAATTGTTGTACAAAAACTAATGGACTATTCTTAAAAAAGATCAGTATTTTTTTATTCTTTCCATTTTAAAATAATTGTCATCTTTATTCAATTAGAAATCTAAGAAATTGATATACCTATATTTAAAATTATACTAAATACATTATTTTAAAATATACCAATTTAATAAAAAATTTCTACATATAAAATTCCATCTAAAATAATAAGAATAATAAAACAAAGCATATCCCTAAAAATGAGTTAATACTCAAATTGACTCCTGAAATTTGATCCCTACTCAATTTATTCCTCAAAGTTTCAATTGACTCTAATTGTACCCTAAATTTTGACTCGTGTCTCAATTTAGCCCTTACATCATTTTTCGTCACTGGAAAGCTGACCTGACAATTTTAAATGACACCTGGCACTCTCAAAATGATGTCGTTTTACTCTTGGCGCCGAAAATATTTAGAAACGACGCCGTTTGACATGAGAAAGGGGTTAAATGAAAACCCAAATATTAACCACTTCAAAAGTGAAACTCCAATTGACCCTTTTTCTTTCTCCTCCTCCCCTCGTATACGTTCCGTTAGAGAAGAACTATGGGTATCGCGGTAACGGAGGTTTGAAACTTTCCTTACTTGTTTCGCCCCCGCCCCCATTGTGAAGATTAATTACATGGGAGTTATAATGTCTTCAAAAACAGGTTAGTAACAAAATCGTTGCTCTCAACATACCATGTTCTGTTTTTTTTTTTTTAATGTTGGTTGTGTGTTGTTTTTCATTTTTTCAATCTACTTCATCAGTGAAACTTTGGGAGAATGTGGTTGATTATGGTTGTTGATGATGATAGAGTTCTTGTATGTTAGGGTTTAATTTTTTCGTATGTATGTGGCTGTGATCAATTGAATCTTATTCTTTATCCGTTTGAACAGTCATTGACTCTTCATATTCCATTTTAAAATGATAATTTTACTCCTTCCTATCCTATTTTAATTTAATTGTTGAATGACTAATTTCTTGTAAAAATAAAGTATTTCACAACAATTTTAGTAAAGACTAATAACTAACAAGTGCTAGAACACTCAAGTGTTTCTTACCGTAAGACAGACACAAATTAAATATTGAGCCATTCTAAAGTTTTCATTTAGTGTTTATATTGCATGCATTGATTTAGAGATCGAACATGAATAATTGCCTTGTTTATGTTTTCTTTATTTTTCTTTATTTCTTTCTGTTCTTTTTACTTCAAGTACAAGAATGAAACCTCTGCTTTACTGTGGAATCTGTAGTAAACAGAATAATCGACTCTAAAATTTATGTTTTAACACCTCTTTTTTTTAATGGTTGCAAAAACACTTTTGATTGATTAACTTGTTTAATATATTAGAACTAAGCTCTAACTGATTTGTCTGTATCTGAATTACTATTTTCAATTTATTAAAGTTAGTGTTGTTTTTAACCATTGTGTCTCCTGAATCTTATTTATAGATGGATGAAGGTATAATGATTGTATACCATCATGGAAGTAATTTTGTCACCAAACCAAATGGCAGTCTGGTTTATGACAATGATCACACTGATGAGTTGACTGAGCTGGATGAGGATGTATTAGATGTATTTTCACTGAGAGACTACTACAAGGTCTTAAGTTATGATAACATGGTTCAGTGTTGGTGGCCTGTTCCTGGTAGACCTATGAAGAGTGGACTATGAGCACTAAGTCATGACAAAGAGTTGGTAGAGATGTGCTTCTATGCTAAAAACAACGGGGAAGAATGCACATATACTATGAGCATGGAATTTTTCAATCCATGGTAAAAGAAGAAGCACCTGAATTGATAGTGCTAACACCTAATTCTACGGTTGGCCTACTAACATGGCTGTTGACTTAGGAAAGAGCATCTGCACCTATAGATTTTGGCAAATAACAGGTACTGAAATAGCCAATAATTGCTTATTTCTATTTGTTTATATCATTTGACTGAATATAGTTTAGATTAGATAGTGATTGATTTGTATTCATTTAAGTGTTGTTATTTGTTTAAATATTTATTGGTCTCTGGTGATTGGTCTCTATTTAAATAGAATGTTGGATATTGTTTCATAACATCTGTCTTTGTAGGCATGCCGTGTGTCCATGCATGTGCAGCCATCTCTCGGATAAATCAAAATTCTGAGGATTTTTGTCATCATTGGCTGACCATGGGAGCCTATATATATAGATATCTACAAGCACTCTCTCAATCCAATACCAGGGCAGGATCTTTGGGAGAGAAGTGAATACAATAGGCGCGACCTCATGCACCCAAAATGAAGAGAAAGCCAGGGCCAATAACAAAAAAAAAAAGAAAGATGGAAGGACGTTGATGAAGAGCCATCTGGTGCTAAGAAGTCAAAAACTGAAACCAAGTTGAAGAGAAAATAAAAATAATTCACATGTACTTACTGTGGTACGAGAGGGCATACAAAGAGGAGTTGCGCTCATAGGAAGGATGATGAACTTGTTAGTGCCCTTGCTAATGCATTAGCGGCTGTTGTTGCAAAAGAAAAAGGTTTTAAGGCTGGATAAACTACAGATCCAGCAAATGCTACTACTGCTGACACACAAGCTGATGAGATTAATGAAAATGCTCCATTAGCATCGCTTCAAGCTGTTGATGATGCACAAACTTTAGAGATTGTACTCACCCAACCCACTTACTTACAGTCAGAAAATCAAGAACATGTAGTAATTGGTTTCTAATATTTGATTAACTGTTAACTGGTTTGTATTAATTTATAATACACGAGTAAATGTTGGTTAGATCCAATTGATTGATACTATTTGATTATATATTGATTGGTTTTATTTATTGGGTTGTATTGGTCAGTGATTCTGTTAACAATTTCACTAGGTCCCTCCATCAGACCTACCTCTACCTCCACAACAGGTGACAATGCCTGACAAGCTACAACCTAAGAAAAAAATAACTTCCAAGGTAGACCCAATGCAAGGAGTAAGTTCTGGGACATCTGCACGCTTGGCAAAGTTTATGAAACTCGTCCCCACTCCGGACTTCAAACCACCAATAACAGAATAGAAAAATATTTGCAATGTTGACTGAAAGTTATGTAGAACATATTTTGTAGAGAGCATTTGATCAAACTATACTCTTTTGATATTTTGATACTCTGTTATGTAGAGTAATCTGTTTTGGTTTATGATATTTTAAAACTATGATATCTAGGATATTTAAATTATGATGCAGATACTACTATTGTTAATGCTGTGATATTGACAATGATTAATGACTATGATATTTTGTATTCAATGTTTTCACAAATAAACTATACACTTAAATTTATTCACTAATGGAAGTGCGTACTGCATATATAGTTATTAGAGCCAGATCCTGATCTTGTCTTCATATACAGACTCATAACCGCTTGACCAATTTGTTCAAACTATGCTCTTTTGATACTTATTTAGTCATAAGTTATACCTCCTCTTTCATATAATCTCAGTTTTAAAATTTTTTTACAGGATATATCATTACTAAGAGAACATAAAATTTCATTTCTATTTTGTCATCAAATACATAACAATGCTTCATTCACATAACTGATATCACAGTTACATATATTTCATCCCACCTAATTCATAAGCTACAATCATAAATCCAAAAATAATAACAAATACAGACAACATAATATTCCACATTTTTAATATTCTAATTTCAGCTTCAACTGCATTAATTTTTCATTCCAGAAATATTTTCCAATGGTCTTCACTAACTGAACTTTCATTTCTACTAACTATGGCTTCTTCTTCTTCAACATCTGACCATTTAAAAAAGATGCACCATCTCTTACCGGTAGTCTACAACACCAAAAATTCAAAAAATTTGAGAGAAAGAACAACTACAAAATCAACAGAAATTTGAGAAATAAGATACACAATCAATTTGCAACAATTCAACCAACTCACATTATAGTTAGGGCATCCATAAAATGGTCTTTCTGGATTGGAATCCATCCCAGACCACCGAAGAATAGGACGCAACCCACAATTGCACCAATGCGGAACCTTTCCACCTCTGTCACGGTGTGCGTTCTTCACCCAGCCACCATGCGAACGAGTTCTATTAGAACAACCCGAGCCTTGGCTGCTGCTCCCAAACATTCTTCTCAACTCTTGGAGACACTTGCAATTTGAAAAAATTGGGGCTGCTAGGTTTTATTTAAAAATTTTAGGGGTTAAATTGATGCCTTCAAACATTTCGCTATGTCATCCAACTGCTATGGTGTCAGGTGTCAACTAAAATTGCCAGGTCAACTTTTTGGTGATGAAAAATGATGTAATGGTCAAATTGAGGTACAGGTCAAAATTTTAGGGTACAATTAAAGTCAATTGAAATCTTGAGAGCTAAATTAAATTAGGATCAAAATTTAGGGACCAATTTGAGTATAAACTCTCTTTAAGATATATAACAATCTAATGGTTCATCACATATTGTGCAAATTGTTAACATAATTTAAAGCATATCCCTAAAACCGATGACTTGGACATTATTTTTGTGGGGATGGATGGTTTCAAAGCATGTAAAATTTGCGTTGGATTTCAGTCAAAACTAATAAATGAGTCATTACATATAAACTAAATATCTTGCTTATAATAAATAACTATCACAAATGTATTTTACATAATATTGTATTTTTTTAACTAAATATCTTGTTTATAATAAATAATTAAATATCTTGTTTATAATAAATAATAGAATTTTTAAATAAATAAAATAAATATAAAAATTACTGAAATACGTAATTTCCAGAATTTTTATCATTTTATATTTTTAATCTTATCTCGTTTACACTGTGAACGAAATAAAGTTAAATCGTTGACACAATAAACGAGGTATAATAGGACAAAAATATAAATTCTATAAAAGGACCAGCAAACCGTTGATCCCCTCACAAAATCATCAAATCTTCCTTCTCATCCCTTTTCCTTTTTAAAGTTGGAAAAAAATGTCTAGTAGTGGTATTTTTTTTTGTGATAGCTTATCCCAACTGTCGAATAAAAAACAATGACAGCAGGGTAATATTTGAGTGCAAAAGTCTGGTACTCTTCTGAAGTAGAAGAGCAAATTCGTTGTCGGAGCTAAAGAGTATGATATTGTCTCACATCGGTGGTGCGGAAGCAAAAGAGGTTGGTCAAGTTGGGTATAGGATACTAGCATGGATGGAGAATGGGGTATTTCGATTTCGTCTGTTTTGGATCGATGGCGACGAGCATGTTCGCCTTATGTTTGATGTGCACGAAAGAATTATTGGTTGAACAAGTGATGGAGCTCTCAACGGAGATATGTGACATTGGTAGGGACGGTAGTGGTACCTCGGACTTCGTATCGGATGACCCTCCCTCTCGCACCACGTTTGTTGCACTGTGCGAGTCCAGTGCAGGACATGGAGGTTAACGGTGAGAAATCAGACAATGACTATGTTGCAGATAGTGACAAAAGTGGCTCATTTGAAGGTGATGACGAAGATAAGTTCATGCTAGAGACTCCTGTTGGGGGATCATGTCGATACCTGTTGCCACCTCCAAAACCAATCTCGAAGTTATCATCTTTTTCCAACCACTACCATACATTGGACTTGGATGCGATGCATGAGAAAAGGCCATACTTGAACACAGGGGTCGAAGATTACAACACAAATGGGGTATGGAGTTTAGGATTGGTCACAGATTCAAGAGCAGAGAGGCAGTGCTATAAGGTGTAAAGAACTACAGCATTCGATGGAGCGCAGAGTATCGAGTAGTTGAATCTGACCGGGTGAAGTACCACGTACGATGCAAGAAGTTCACTAACTTCTCTAGCATGTTTAGATCTATTCTAAAAAATATCATATGCAACTCAAATAAACATTAGAATAAATAGCACTTATAATTTCTATTTGCCAACTAACATACCTCTCGAATTTTCACTATGAATAAACTTAACTTCTACCAACTAATTTGTCAACAAGCCATCCCTATTTGTTAAAAAATTACCATACATTAAGTTAACTACTTATAAATGTTTTAATCCATATTTGTCAACTAACATACTCTGTGTTTACCTAAATATAATTCCATTTATCCCGTCTATTCACTAATTAAGATACAATCAAATATTAATTTGAAATACAAAAGATAGCACCAATCTCCAAGTTGATGGCTCCTGCAATGTGCTAGGTCGTGTTCAGCCGATTTATGTCATGGTTGCGTGCCATACCATTCCACGAACTCAGAAATATAAAAAAACGGCCAAAGTTTTGAGAGAAAGAAGAGAAATGTGCGCCATGAGTGGTCCCAACCCATTTATCAACGAGTTATTTTTATAGGCACGGTCTAACCTTATATCGTTTACAGTGTAAACGAGATAAGTATGGCCGTATCTCGTTTACACTGTAAACAAGATAAGACACGTATCATAACGCGTTTATAAACGTGATACGTGGAGACGTGTGCGTGTCTTATCTCGTTTACACTGTAAACGAGATACGATCATACTTATCTGTAAACGAGATAATATTAGAAATGTAAAACAGTAAAAGTTCTGAAAATTGCATATTTCAGTAATTTTAATATTTTTTTTCAAAGTCAGATAATTTCATTCATGAAATGAAAGAACACATATAGGTGTCCATATACGAGACAAATAAAAGAAATAGGGAACTCCCAACGCTTTACAATAGAGGTAACATTATATAATAATCTAATAAGAGAAATAAAAAGTAAAATTCTCATCAATTAGGAAGTGAGAATTTGTTGAAACTCTTTCTGCAGTTTCAAAGTTGACGCTATTATCTCTTCCACACTAGTTGATAAATTATCAAAGATGAACCTATTCCTAGCCTTCCATAAGGACCAGCTCAAAATCACCATCATCATTCTCTGAGAGGAGCTATTGGGTTGGGTACGCAAGACTCCCATTCTCAAGTTCCACTCAATATAGAAATCAGAGTCTTCGGTGTCCCTTCTAGTAGCTGGTAAGCCCATTTTTTACTAAATTTCTTTTGATTTTACACAATGGAAGATGCAATGATTGATTGTTTCTGGAAATTGTAGGCATCTTCGGCAGGGAGGTTGAATCGATGGGATGCGATGATGAAGCTTTTGTAGCATTAGAAGCTTTTCATGGAAGCCCCTCCAGAGAAAAATCTTAATCTTCACTGAGATTTTCAGCTTCCACAGTTCTCACCACAAATTTTGTTGTCTCATAACCTCTGGGCAAATTCAATGGAAGGATGCGAGAACCCATAAGCCACACGGTACCCAGTACTCACTTAATACAAACTACTTTTATTAAGGGCCCAATAAATTTTATTTTCTCCACCCCCAATTGTTGTTGCTAGCACACGCTGACTAGTGCCCTCAGAAAAAATACTTCTAATTAGAGTTTGATTCCACTGACCTTTAGAAAGTATTAAGTCTTTGACAATCAATAGTGGTTGATTTTGTAGATTGGAAGTTTCATATGAAGAACAACATAAGGATGTGGAGGAACAAGCCAAGGATCACTAAAGATTCGGATACTAGACCATCACCAACTCACCAAATCAGCCCTTTTTCAACAACCTTACACCCTTCCAATATGCTACGCCACCCCCACGAAGGTACTGTTCCGATCTCTGCATTAATTATAGAACTGTATCGAAAATATTTACCTTTGAAGAGTCTAGATAGGAGTGATTGTGGTTGAGAGGCAACCTTCCAATATTGTTTTGCAAATAGCGCCAAATTCTGAACCCCTTGGTCCTTAAAACCTACTACACATTCTAGTTTCGATCTTGTCATAGTATCCCAACTAACTCACGCCATTTTTTGCTCTGTACCTTTTTTACCACACCAAAATTAGGAGAGTATGTTGTGAATCTCCCTAATTAAAGTATCAAAAAGACAAAAACATGATAATGGATAAATTGGGATAGCCTCCATAATAGCTTTTATTAGAACATGCCTGTCTGCAGAGGAGATAAGTTTTCTTTTCCACCCATGAACTCGCTTTCTCACCTTGTCTTTGATTTCTCCGAAGGTGGCTTTTTTTTTTGGATTGTAGATGGAAAATCCAAATATTTATCGTGTGCACCAATATGAGCAATTTCCAATTTTTGAGCCAGTGAGCAGCGGGAAGAGTATTATTACTAAAGAATAGAGTTGATTTATGCAAATTAACTTTTTAGCCACTGAACCTCGTATGACTGAAGAAGATTGAGAATATTTTCACAACTATTTTTTGACACTTTGCAAAAGAGGATTGAGTCATCCGCAAACAATAAATGATTAACAGTAGGACATCTTTGGTTGATCTGAATACCTTCAATGAGATCAATGAGATCGTTTTGCTCTGCCTTATTTAGCAAAAAAGAATAATCCTTCTGCACAGAAAAGAAAAAGGTAGGGAGATAGAAGGTTTCCTTGACAGATACCTCTATTTGGTTTAAAAAAATCAAAAGGTTGACCTTCAACAATGACAGAGTAAGAAACTATAGTCACCACCTTCTGTATCCAACCAATTCACCTAGATTCAAATCTCAGCTTCTCCAAAATAAACTAAAGAAAATGCCAACACAATCATAGGCTTTGCTCATATCCAATTCAACAGCCATTTCCCTCGATAGGCCCCTCTTCTTTGTCTTTAGATAGTGCATACATTCATGAGTGACTAGGACATTGTCTGAAATCAATCTACCTTTAATGAAGGCACTTTGATTAGGGCTGATTAGCAAAGTCATAAATTTCTGTAGCCGATGGACTAGTACTTTAGAAATAATCTTATACACAACTGAGGAAAGGCTGATGGGTCTAATCTGTGTCATATCCTTTGCATCAGAAATCTTAGGAATGAGACGGATTTGTGTATGGTTGAAGCTCTTTAGTAGTCTACCACTAACAAAAAAACTGCGGACAGCCTTAAAAACATCCTCCCCTACTAAACTCCAGTAGAACTGAAAGAATTTAGCCGTAAATCCATCATCACTAGGGGCGATCTAGGAGTGAACACTAAAGCCCGCACGTTTTACCTCATCAAAACTAACCGGTCTAGTTAATTTTCTGTTCATGGTTGCTGAAACTTTGGTTTCAAAATCTTCGAATGCATGTGCCGGATTAGCTTGGTTAATCGATGTGAAGATATCCTTGAAGTATGTTTCAGATACTTGTGCAATTTTCTCACGGGTGGTAGCATACGTACCATCATTCTTTTTCAGTTTTCAATTTTTATTTCTCTGAATTTTAGATTGGAATGATTGGTGAAAGAAACTTATATTTCTGTCCCCTTCTTTTAGCCACTTTACACGAGATTTCTCCCTCCAATAGCTTTCCTTTCTAATGCAAGCATCCTCAAGTTTATTTTCCAAGGCTTCAACCTGTTCTCCCCTATAATATCCTCTTCTCTGAGAATTTTAAGCTGAGATGTGAGTTCACTAATGTCCTTCTTCGAATTAGATTTGTTCTGTTACTGCCATCGAACAATACGGTGCATACAATGCTTCAATTTTTGAGCCAAAACAAATATTGCTGAGTCATCCACCCATTCCTTCCAAGCTTCAGTGATAATTACTTGAATTCCTTCTAAATCACACCATCTCTCCTAAAACTTAAACCTCCGATTAGATTTTTTCATGACTGGATTTGTATCAAGAAGGATAGGCGCATGATCTGAACCGTTTTCTAGGAGGCGAGACAGCGAGGCTGATGGAAAATAATCCATCCACTCACCGTTTGTAAATGCACGGTCAAGCCGCTCCCTGATCTGGTCCTGCCCTCGTCGCCTATTAGTCCTGGTGAACCTTCTTCCAATCATACCCAAGTCCTTTAGTCCACCACCATCAACAAAATTCACAAATTCAGAAATAGATGAAGCTGATTTTAACCCCCCTCCTTCATTCTCATCGAGACTCACTATAGCATTAAAATCACCTATAATTACAACTTTTCCAAAGAAACGTTGTACAAAAGAGAAAAGTTATGTATATTGGGTAGACCGAATCCCATTCAAGCTATTTAAATGTACCCTAATAAGCCCCCTAAGAACAGTTCAAAGCATGATCAGTTACCTTGACAGCTATGAAAAACTCTTTTTCAGCAAGAATCTCAACTGTTTGTGCCCTCCTTCCATGCTAAAACCAATCCACCAACTGTACCCGTCAAACTAACAATCTTCCATTCCGTAAAATGACAAGATCTCAATTTATTTTCCACCAGACGAGATTGGTTTTTTGTTTCACATAGAAACACAATCTCGGGCGAGTGGGATTGACACATCCCTTTAAGATAATGAATTGTTCGGAGTCTTCGCAAACCGCGACAATTCTATGAAAGAACTCTCATGGCGAATTAAGAGAAAGGAATAAAAAAGGGCATAAAGAAAGAATTAAAGAAAGAAATTGACAAAAATTAAACATTGACCTAAACAGCACAAGAATTCTGTTTTGGAAAACACTCTAGCAGAGTAAGATGAAAGAGTATTTACTCCTCACGTGAAAAATCCAAAGGCGTTTATTTATTTAATTTTAATATTTATTTTATTTATTTAAAAAAAATCCAATAAATAACAATAACAAATGTATAACTAGTTTATAATATTGCATTTTTTGTGACTTTTTATATATATATATATATTACTATGCACATAAGTAGTAGTGCCTGTCAATTAATTTGCTTTTGTCTCATGATTTATTTGAGTTGGATAAGTCTTTATGACTTCTGATATGATCTGTAAATATATCCTTAAAGTAATTTTGAATTTTAATTTTCAATACTTTTCTAACACAAATTACTAACATAATAATACAAAAACAAATATTTTCCATCAGCGATTTATGATAAAATGCACACACAAAATAGAATTATGCTGACATGATATATGATATTTTTTTCAAACTCTTTACATTTGTTTAAGCGAACGAGGTAGTTGACTACTCAACTAATTCAAATTGCTTAGCAGACATGATATCTAGGCATAGCAATATAACAGTAAGGGAACAAATAAATATATTAAAAAAATTCTGCATCCATATATTTTTTACATAGTTGTTAACCAAGTAATTTCCTCCACATGCGCGTCCCCCACCCCTCACTCGTTTATCATACACGCGCTACATATAACGTGCTGCAACCTAAAACTTTGCTCAACGTAATCCTTCCACTGCAATTGTTTGCGTTCTTTCTTATTAATCTGCATTGCCTTCGTCGTTCTCCTCTGGTCGCGTTCATCTTCTCATTTTCTTATTTCGATCTGGTTGCATTTATCTTCTTCCTATTCTTCTTCGTTTTCTTCTTCGATCTGCACTTCTGAATCGAAACAATAAATGACTCAACTTCAAATCAGGAGAGCGATTTAGATTACTCTTCTGAAACAAATCAAACTGACAAAGTTTGGATTATTCAATTTTGAATCGAATTGAATGGAATACAATTGCTAATTTGAATTGAATTAAATGGACGGAGGTGTACTGAATTGAATTGAATTGAATTGATAATATGTAAATTGTAGGTAGAGTTATTTGAATTTGACTTTATATAATGGATTATGTTTCGTTCACTCAGTACTATACAATTGTTTTACCATGAGTACTGTGTTTGGTTCATTCTGCAGAAAGCTATTTGAATTTGATTTTATATAATAAATTATGTTTCGTTCACTCAATACTATACAATTGTATTGTGTTCGGTTCACCATGAGTACTGTCATTCTGCACTATTCAAAACTCTTCTTTCTCACCTTCTACTGCTTCTTCACCAGAGGGAGAAGGAGAAAAAGACAAAAAAATACAGCAGCAACAACAACAAAAGAATGACAATTGGGTTTCATGGTTTAGGGTTTTAAGGTTTAGGGTCTATAGGTTCAGGGTTCAGTGTACAGGGGTTCAATGTGTTTCAAACTTTTGGTTCGCCTCGTGTATTAATTTCGGTTCACCGTGTTCATGGTTGAGGGTTTAGAGTTTAGGGGTCTAGGGTTTAGGGTTCAGGATTCAGGGTTCAGGGTTTTAGGGGTTTATGGTTTAGCGTTCAGGGTTCAGAGTTCAGAGTTCAGAGTTTAGGGTTCGGGTTTAGGATTTAGGGTTTAGGGTTTAGGTTTTAGGGTTTTAGGGATTTAGAGTTTACGGGTACAGGGTTCAGTGTTCAGGGTTCTGGTTTTAGTGTTCAGGATTTAGGGTTTAGGATTTAGGGTTCAGTGTTTAGGGGTTCATAATTTTTTGGTAAACAGGAGAGCGATTTGGATTACTCTTCTGAAATGAATAAAACTGTCAAAGTTTGGATTATTCAATTTTGAATCGAATTGAATGGAATGCAATTGCTAATTTGAATTGAATTAAATGGACGGTGGAGTACTGAATTGAATTGAATTGATAATATGTAAATTGTAGGCAGAGTTATTTGAATTTGATTTTATATAATGGATTATGTTTCGTTCACTCAATACTATACAATTGTTTCACCATGAGTACTGTGTTCGGTTTATTCTGCAGAAAGTTGTTTGAATTTGATTTTATATAATGAATTATGTTTCGTTCACTCAGTACTATACAATTGTATTGTGTTCGATTCACCATGAGTACTATATTCGGTTCACCATGAGTATTGTGTTCGTTCATTCTGCACTGTTCAAAACTCTTCTTCCTCACTTTCTATTGCTTCTTCACCAGAGAGAGAAGGAGGAAAAAACAAAAAATACAGCAGCAACAACAATAAAAAAATGACGATAAGGAGAAAACACGTAAAGAAGAAGGAACGCGAAAAAGGAGAAGGAGGAACGCAAAGAAGGCGAAGAAGAAGACACGCATGAGAAGAAGAAGCGCATGAGAAGAAGAAGAAGCGTTGGACAAGAGCGATTTCGTGTGTGTTGGGTGCGTGTATTCCACGTTTCATTTAATGATATTGGGTTTTTTTTGGTATTGGGCCAACTTAGTTACATGGTTACATAGATGTGTAGCATCTCCGATAAATATATATTTATTATCACATTTGTAATAATAATATTAAAACATTATTTAGCCGGATACAATAAATTCTTACTTTGAGTTTTCAGTCAACCTTATTTTGTAGAAAAATAAGGTAGATGATAAAAAGGTTCAGTCATAGAAAGAATTGAGTGCTGAATCAAACAATACAGTTCAAAGGTAGATGATCCAGTCACTCATTTCCATCATAATTGACAACTACTGGAAATGAATCCAATTATCCAAAAGCCAAGAACAGTCCTGAGTTCAATAGTCATCAGGGAGGTAGGTTTCTTCAAAGTACATCATGGATATCACTCTTGATGCAGCATCCAGCAACAATTTTGTCAAAAAGAAAATAAAATACAAAAAATTATGCTAATTCATTATGTCAGAATTGAAGGCAGTGAAAAGTGAAAACACTGATATGAATTGTGTATTTATATGTTAGATTCAACTTGCAAGAGGTACCACTCCGTGCAATGACCGGAACAGATATGGTGAGATACTCTAAGCTGGTGATGATTCTAAATTTCTAACAATTACAAGGTTCCTCCTCAACACATTTCTTTTTACTTGCCTTTTCATCATCCTTTTGGTCATCTTCTAATGTATCTTCTGCTTCTGCATTTTCTTCTGCATCACCTTGACATCTTTTCCTTTGAGGGATAACGGCAAAGAAAGATGTTTTCCAATCCCTTGTCTCCAGGAACTTCAGTAGTATTTCCAACACTTGATTCACAGTAAGAACCTGAAAATAAAACAATAAAGTTATACTACATCAGAAACTTACATTACTTTAAGTGGAGGCCAAATGTGAAATCACTTGTCAGATATCAGTTGAACAAGCACTCGAGGATGTAATAACCATAACGTGCAAAGCAAATACACCAAAATCAGAATTGCAGATGGTACAATAACAATAAGACGTGCAAAGATTTCATTATGGAAATTTCATGCTTTATTGCTGGAAGAAGGGTCAAAATCAGAATTTACATAGTACTTGCATTCAATTTCTGACAGAAAAAGCAATGAGTGCTAAAGATGAATAATACCTGAGAACTAGTCATCTTCATGAAATTTCCAATTGGGAGCTTAGCTGTTTGGATTCCTTGTTCTTCTGCTTTCTTCATGGTTATCCCCTTCCACCGATTCCTATCCACTAAACCACCAATAATATATATCTTCTTCAGATCAAGTTCTTCAAGAACATTGTCTGAATCTGCAGTGAGATATACCAAATTTTCCTTACGATCTTGCAAGGCTTCGATGTAGGATTTTGCTTCCTTCTCAATTATCCACTTATCAAATCCAGGGATCCTTTGTAATTGGTCATCCATCTCTCCACTGCACCCAGTCAGCCAAAGATGGGCAGGGGAAGAGCACCTCCCATTCACTGCATAGCAATACATTATCTGTAGGTTCAATGGCAACAAAGGTAATTCTAGTAGTTAGGAAAGATTCTTCTTTTTGGTGACTAGTTAGGAAAGATTAACGTTAGTTGGAGGTGAAAATCCAGAATAAGCTGCAATCAATTTTCTTTTCTTTCCCTTTTTAGTTTGGCAAGGCCTATAATTTTATGAAAAACGAAAGCAAACCAAAATTTCTGCCAACAAATGGGTGCTTATTGATTCACAGATGGTTAAATAGACAGTACTATTTATGCTATCTAATGCTATTGCCACCTATATTTTCTGATGAACTTTCTATGTATGTCCCATGCTCTAATTTTATACATACACACTACACTAGCTACAGAAATACAGCACAAAGTTGAAATACCAAGGGCTTGTTTGGATGAACTTTTACAAAGAAATCTTTTTTCAAGTGATTTTTTTTTGAAAGATCTTTTAGAAAAATAAAAATAATTTCATGTTTAGATATCTATTGTAAAAGTTTCTTTTTACCTAACAAAGTAACAATTATGTTTGGATACAACAATATAAAAGTAATTTTCTTTTGTTAAAAAGCATCTTTTTTTTAAAGTAAAAAAAGATCTTTTAACAAAATGAAAATTATAACTTCTAAAAGAAAATAATTTTTTGTTTTTTCTATTATTTTTACTTTTACCACTAAAATTTTGCCAAACACACTGAAAAAAAAAAAATCTTTTTCTAACAACTTAATGACATTCAAACAAACTCTAATTGGATATAAGATTAAGAAAAAGTAAAGTGCTCCTTCTCATTCTCCTAAACCTTGCACACTACGAAATTCTTTTGTATCCCTCATTTGATCAATTTTCTCAATGGGACTTCAACCTCACTTGATCATTACAAAAAGCTGCAATGATCATTACAAAAAGCTGCAATGATCATTACAAAAAGCTGCAATTTTATCTTCTTTTTTTGGGCTAATGCTTTCAACTTGAAGAATACTGAATACCTACACAATACACATGTTTACAGGGCACTTACTAGCACATTTCACAACATTCAATAGTGTTGAGTGATTGAGTCTACTAATATCCAAACATCAGATTACGTGACTTTAGTATAATATCCTCCAGTATCAGCTTAATTTGAATACAGAAAAGTTCACTCCTTTGTATTAAAAAAAACGAGAATTAACAAAGAAAATTAAACAATGAAAAACAGCAATAGCATTATAGCAATAACAATGAAGGAACCTGTTGAACGAGGCTGTGGATTTCGTTAGGGTTCATGAGGTGAGCGAACTCGAGGTCAACGACGACGTTTTGGCCATTCTCCCTGGCTCCACAAAGTCTCTCTCTCTTCTCATCCTTCTCTCTCGACCTCTGCTCCATCCTCTCCTTGCGGAGGCTCCTCCGCGACTCCAACAGCTTCTCCTTCTCCTCCTCCGTCGCCATCGCCGCCAGCCTCTCCTCCCACTCCCTCCGCTTCCTCTCCACCTCCATCTTCCTCTGCTCCTTCGCCTGCGCCTTCTTCTCCGCCTTCCTCGCCTCCCACCTCTGCATCTTCGCTAACTTCTTCTGCGCATTCTTCGACAGAGGAGGAGCACCTGCCTCAGAAACCAGAGGTTTCTCGGGGGCATTTTCGTCATTCAGGTACGGCTCCTCCGTTTGTACGGTGGCCTCGCCGTCTCCGTCGGCGGCGCGTGGCTCCTCCGACTCCGGCATTGTTATAGTTAGGGATTTGTGGTTTGCGGTGTGGTGTTGGTGTTGGGTTTTGGGAGAGTGTTTAGGGCTGATTCGTAATACTAACTCAGTGCCATGTCTAATTTGGTAAATTCGTATGTGGCGACTTTTATTTTCAAGAGCGCTAAAATGTTTCCATGTTAGCGGCAAATGCAAAAATATTTCCATGTTATAAAGGTTCCCAATACTGTCTTTCCCTTCTATTTATATAATTTTTGTCCCTTTAATAATAATATTAATAAACAATTTTATGAAAAGTTTTTTTTTCTTATTTCGTCATGCCGATATTTACTGGTGAGATGCTGTAAGCATAAGATATAATTTAAATTTTTAATATTTATTTAAGTAAATTAGTGAATTAATTATTAGATTATCTTAAGTTTTTTTTTTCAATAAAAAACTTTTTTCTTATACAAGTTATTATTGAAGCCCAATGTTCTAGACGTCTAGTAATATATTTGGGTAGGGAATAAGCTACTTTATTGCAAATTTGCAATAATTAGGAACAAAACAAGACAACATTTAAATCTCCAAAACCATCAAGCTAAATGACAAATATACATTACAATTAAACTATGTCTCACTTTCAAGACAACTGTAGATATATTTTTTTTCTTTTTTGACATCTCCCTCCAATATTATATTTCGAAGGTCCAAGTATCAGGTAAAATGTAATAATATATAATTCAATGTATTTATAAGTTTTCTTTTCATTTTTTATCAAAATAAATATTCAATAATATAAATAAGAAAATAAGATGATAAGTAAGATTATTTGTGATAATAAAAACTTAACTTAAACCAACTTTTTAATTTTTAATTTTAGAGAAAAAATTAAACAAAATAAAACTAATACTAGAAATAAAAAAATCAATCATACTATGCTAAAAAATAGTCACAAAATAATTATTTGTATATAATATTTTAAATACAAATATACTTAAATGATAATAGTTGATTTTTTAATAATTGATTTTGTGACTAATATATAGTTAATTTTTTATATACAAAAAATATTTTTGTAAAAACTAATAACAAACAATTTGATTTTTTTTGAAATTCTTTATGTTATATATGAAGTTTAATTTTGATATATTAACCGATACAAAGCTAATTAACCGATATTTTCACGTCCAAAAAAAAAACCGATATTTTTGGATCGAGTGAAATTACTAAATTAGAGGAAAAAGGGGGAAAAGGGAAGAAAGAAAATAGAAAGTAAGAGTGTAGTTTGAAAGGGGGGTGAATAAGTTTTGAAAGAAGAGGAAGTGAAAATTGAAAATGAATTGGCATAGATTTGGATTAGGATTCCGAACGCATCTAGCTTCGTGACACAACAAGATAGACGCACACTCACACACTCTCTCGCACACACAAATAATAACAAAGGGAAAAAAAAAAACACAGAAACGAAACGAAACCCTCTTCTGCTATTTTTTTCACTCTCCCTCTCTTCTCCGTTGAAAACCCCTCCACATGAATTGAACTCAACACGCAAACGCTGCGGCACTTCAACACATAAACGACGCCGTTTTGTTGACCGCAGGGAAGAAGAAGAAGAACAACATAGCATGGCTCAGAAGCCTCACCTTCAGCTCAAGGAGCTGGGATCCAAGCTCGAATCTCTTCCTTCCGACGACGACTCTCTCCTCACCCTCCTCGAGGTGCTTCTTCCTTCCCCCAATTCTCATGAAATTTTCAACTCTGTGCTTGTTTGCTTTGGTTTTGGGGGGGTTGGGTTAGTTATTTCCGTTGCTGAGCTATAACGATGGACGATTTTTTTTTGCCTGCATCGAGTTTAGCTGATTTGTGTACTGGGAATTGTTTAATTTAGCTCAAATCCTTAATTTGGGGGCTTCTACCACTATTTTGATGCACCAAAGTTGTATACTTGTTGTGTGTGTGGGGTTTTCTAATTGCGGATTTGAATTGTGTTGGTGAGGATTTGGCAATTCAGGAGTGCAATTAACAGATTTGCTCTTTTGGAGGTGAGGGTTTGGGTTAGGTGAAGCTAGTTTGTGGAGATTCCCTTTGAGTTAGGTTAATATGTGAATGTATGGTCATGTAGTGGTACGTAAGATTTGTACATGCTAGATTATAAAGGTGTCATCTTGTGCTCTAGTTGAGTTCAATAATAGTGTTAACTTGTGCTCTAGCTGAGTTACACTTAATTGTATTAGGTACAGTGTGCATGCCTGGAAGAATTAGGGTTCCCTTTCAATTTTCGAACACATTTGAGGTTGAAAGGTTAGCTTGCTTAAGTTTGGATACTATGAGATTGATTAAGAGAGATAGCTTTTGTTCCAAGGAAAAGACTTGGAAAGATGTGGGATTACACTTGCAGAAGTGTCCTCAAGAGTTGAAATGATTGGTCAGATTATTTGTACCACACTACCACTATTAATGTTAAAGTATACTCTATAGTACCTAGCTTCTTGACCGAATATGATACCTATACACCAGTATGATGCCCAAAACTTAAGTGATAATGAAATTTTCCTTTCTTTTAGGAAGTACTTTAAGCTTTTATGTCTTCAATTTTTTCAGTGCCAAGTATATTCTCCGAAAATTTTGAGGATCTAGCAATCTAGTTGCTGAGTTGGCTCAATACCTCATGCTGTTATTCTGTAACCAAATGGACAGTGACTAATAATGTAGGTGTCCAATCTCAATGGCTAATATTCTTGTTGATTGAATAATCAACAAGATGAAGGGATAAATTTAAGAAAGAAATATTGAATTTTTAATGAGGACTTGGATTAAGCTTAGACAGGTCTGTATAAATTGGTAATGTGGACATACTGAATTAGTCTTTTGGCAGTAGTTTGTTAAATAGATTTTTGGTCTTTTGATTATGGATGAACTTTTTAATCATAAGATGTGCAGTGCTAATAACTGTGTGTGCTTTTGTAGAAAATACTCCTGAATAATTAGTGATAGAGAGAGACCTTGAAAAGTTATAATATGGTTTATCATAAGATTCATTGGCATAGTTTCATCCATTTAGCCAACCCCACTTAGTGTGACAAAGCTTGGTGGTTGTTATTGTATTCATTTTGTGGAAAATTCCTTCTTTCTATGTAAACCTACTATGAACTTCATAGTAGTTGGTAGCACAACTGTTTTGAGTTTGCACTCTTCTACTTCATAGTGATTGTTCTTTGGAAAAAAGAAAAGAAAAACATAGGTTTATGCCTAACAATGAAATCTAGTCTTTAACCCTATAAAGGCTATAATCTTGAGGACGTGTGCACCACAATGTAGTCCAGTATTTAAAAGTAACTTTTTATTTTAATCTTTCTATTCAAGGCATGTGAACATTTTCATTTTAAGTGAAAATCGATTTATTGTGGCACCTGCCAACTTCCCCCGCTCCCTTGTCCACTCAACAAAATGTTTTTCCATCCGCAGCAAGCGGCAGGATGCCTTACAGAGTTAGATCAATCACCATCAGCTTCAAAACTGGAGTCAATGAAGCCCTTTTTTAATGCAATTGTTAAGCCTGAACTACTGAAGCATGAAGATCAGGATGTTAAGCTTCTAGTTGCAACATGTCTCTGTGAGATAACTCGGATCACTGCACCTGAGGCTCCTTACAGTGATGACGTGCTAAAGGTGCCTTTTGTTTACATTAATCTGGTTCTGCAAATTAGATTTCCTTTTTTACATAACATTAAAAGTGTGATTTTTAACCTATTATTTCTGCCAAAAATATAAGAACAGAGATTTTAGCTGGGAACATAATGTCCTTCATTTTAATTTTTGTTAAATTGCTTTGCAGGACATCTTTCAGTTGATCGTGAGCACTTTTAGTGGTCTAAGTGATACTGATGGTCCATCTTTTGGCCGGAGAGTTGCTATGTTGGATACTCTTGCAAAATATAGATCGTGTGTTGTAATGTTGGATCTTGAATGTGATGATCTAGTGAACGAAATGTTCAGAATTTTCTTTGCGGTTGCTAGGTTAGTATGTGAATAAAAATTTTAGCTAGTTAGTGGTTTAAGCCATTTTCTTGTGTTGCAAGTAATATTTCCCCCCAAAAGCTTTTGCTATATGTTTCTGTGATTGCAAACTTGATATTTTGTTGGTTGATATTGGTTTTGGATCCTATGTTCGGTGATAAATTAATTAAAACTATGTGTAAATAATAAAACTATGAACTATACATATTTGTTTGCTTGGAAATGATATTTTTAGAATGGAGTGTCAAACATTTTAATTCTGCATAAACTATGAAACATCTCTCATTTTATTCCTCCCTGCCCATCCTGTCTTGTCCCATGGTTTTATTTTTCTTAAAATTTCATTTTCCATATTGCAGGGTGGTGCTTGACATATTATTATGCACACCAAAATCCTAAGCATAATACGAAATTCGAGTACTTAATTTAATACTGATTGTTTTATTATTTCATCTTTGTTTTGCCAGTTGTTTTTTGTGTCTAATACTTGTATATTTGATTTATCAAATCATAT
The DNA here is from genome assembly GCF_003086295.3 of Arachis hypogaea. Taxonomy (NCBI): domain Eukaryota; kingdom Viridiplantae; phylum Streptophyta; class Magnoliopsida; order Fabales; family Fabaceae; genus Arachis; species Arachis hypogaea. The sequence goes on along the minus strand of NC_092039.1, from coordinate 7,157,734 downwards.
CACTGAGTAAATACTTCTATGTGATATCAATTTTGAATAGTTAATTATAATGTTGGTCACTGAGCTTAGAGTTAAGCCAATTTTAGGTCTTCGACCCTATTTTGGATTAATGAATTGTGCTTGAATGTTTTGTTTTGCACTCAGAGATGATCATCCAGAAAGTGTTCTGTCGTCCATGCAAATGATAATGGTTGTTCTCTTAGAAGAGAGTGAGGACATCCACGAGGATCTTTTATCAATTCTTTTATCTACAATAGGCCGTGAAAAAGGAGTAAGTGCTTTTTTCTTATACACTTTCCCCTTCTTTGAAGAAGATGCTTATGCCCCCAGTGAATGAGTATCATGCTTTTTACATCCAATATGATATGAGAAACATGATTCTCACAGATTTTTATTTCCAGGATGTTACGGATGCTGCAAGGAAGCTTTCTATGGATGTCATTCAGCAATGTGTGGGAAAACTGGAACCTAGCATTAAACAATTTTTCTTATCCCTAATGTCAGGAGATAGCAAGCTGGTGAACAATCAAGTTCAATACCATGCAGTTCTCTATGATCTCTATTGCTGTGCTCCTGAGGTCCTATCTGGAGTTCTTCCATACATAACAGGAGAGCTAATGGTAACTCATGACATAGTGACTTTCCTAATGCTTGATGTTATCACAACATACGAGTTTATCATAATTATTGTCTTAAATATAATTACAAATTCGAGGCCTGGGTCCTTATTTCTAGTGTGGAAATTTGCAGACGGATGAGCTGGAAACTCGTATGAAAGCAGTGAACATGGTTGGCGATATAATTGCTCTTCCTGGATCTTCCATTCCTGAAATATTTCAGCCTGTATTTTCTGAATTTTTGAAAAGGTTGACTGATAGAGATTTTGGGGTTCGCATGTCTATCATTAAGCATGTAAAGAGCTCCTTGCTGTCAAATCCTTTTAGGGCTGAAGCACCTGCAATATTCTGTGAGTGCATTAAACAAATATGAAGATATAAAAGTTCCAGCTTCTTATTCTTTTACTGTATTTCTAATTTGTATGGGTTTTTGAATTCTTAGCTTCCCTTTGTGACCGGATGCTGGATTTGGATGAAAATGTTAGAAAGCAAGTTGTGGCTGTTATCTGCGATGTGGCATGTCATGCACCAAATGCTGTTCCTCTTGAAACATTAAAACTTGTTGCAGAACGGCTTCGTGACAAATCTGTATGGATGCCTCTAAAGCTGCCATTTTCTTGTACCCTCTCTTAACTCTGCTGATTTCAGTTAACTGTGTCTTAAATCTTTGGTTCTCTTTGTATTTCCAGCTACTTGTTAAAAAGTATACCTTGGAAAGATTGGCTGACATATATAAAGTGTGTTGTGAGAAAAGCTCCGACACAGTTAATCTCAATGAATATGATTGGATTCCAGGGAAGATCCTTACATGCTTCTATGACAAAGATTTCAGGTGAAAAGATGTTGAAGCATCCCTAGATTTTTGTTATCTCTTCTTTGCAATTATTTGGGTGGCATTTGAAAAAGTTATCCCTTTTTTTTGTATGATATATGACGACAAAGGATGTGGTAACCTTTTTCGTGACAATAAAGTAAGGACAGACCATTCTTTTTCTTTATTCATATTAAATTGATACATTTGCGTAAATATGAATCACAAACACACATTAGATTAAGTGCTTATAATTTAGCAGATAAAGGAGTTTGGAACTTGGAATGAAACCACTAATTGTGAATCTGGGGGAGCTATGTATATCTTAGATAATGAATATTTGTTTAGTTTTGGTATAGCAATTCTTTTTTCTTTATGAATAAACCTTTTTTAAGAGAATATTGAGATAATAAAATAGTTGAATTTTAAGTGACTATCCAACTAATTACAAATATGTGGTATTTACCAAGAACTTGGAAGGCAGCCATGTTGTAATTGCGAAAGCAACCATTTGTGCTATGACTTTGAGGCTTAAGCATGCCTAACGTTTCTCGAGTTGATTCATGAGTTCAGAAATAGCAGCAGCAAGCAACTAAGCAATTATTGGAAATCCTAGGATCCTAGATTCATTTTTTTTTTTAAGATTGTGGTTAGAAGTTATTTGAATGATACCTACCTCCTCAATGGCATGCATAATTAGTGTTCTTAAGGGCAGATGGAAGAAAACCTGAACGAAAGAAATCTGACCATATTATTTGCTTTGATGGTACACTTATGTCATGGATCTTTTTCTCTTGGTATAATAAAAGGTGGCCAATTCCATGGGCCTTTCTCTTGGTGGGATGAGAATAGATGTCCACAACCAACCTCCTATGTTTCCAATTTTTCTTGGTATACTATCGATTGAAGTTATAAAATTTTATTGAATTCGGTTGTCCCTTCTTTTTGTAAAATTTGTCAGCCTGAAAGGTCCTTGTTGTACTTGGTCAAAACTTGCATGTTGCCATGTCATAATCTGCTGCTTAAACTTGGGTAAAACTTGCTAGTTTCAACAATCTTTACTGATACAAGTTGATTGAATTCAATGCATTAGTGATGTTTATATAGAGATAGCACAATTGTTTCCTACGGATACAGCTATTTTAGTTATTGATTTTTTCTTCTATTCACTTCATTCTGCAGATCAGATGTAATTGAATCTGTTCTAAGTGGGTCTCTGTTTCCATCAGAGTTTTCAACCAATGATGTAGTTAAACGTTGGATTGAGATTTTCTCTAAATTTGATAAGTTAGAGGTCAGGGCTCTTGAAAAGATACTTGAACAAAAACAAAGGTAAGTTTGGTTTATTTCTGTGATGATTTTTATGCTTCTGGTGTCTGTTTTCCAGTCTGCATGATATAACTTTGGTGGCAGGTTGCAGCAAGAGATGCAGAAGTATCTTGCTATGAGGCAGACGAGTCAGGTATGTAGCTTTGGAAATTAGAAAGATGAATTTTCAACAGGAAATTTGATAAAAAATTAATTGATGAAAAAATAATCTTCCTAATGCAGGATAAAGACAATCCTGAAGTCCAAAAAAAGATTGCATTCTGTTTCCGAGTAATGTCCCGTTCTTTTTCTGACTCTGCAAAGGCTGAAGAGAATTTCCAGATTCTTGATCAATTAGAAGATGAGAATGTCTGGAAAATTTTGACGAATCTTGTTGATCCAAATGTTAGCTACCATCAGACCCGTGTATACCAGGTAATATAATCAGAATCTGATAGATGCACTTTGGGATAACTTATTTGGGACATAATGGTTGCAAGCTATATGGAACTGTATTTTTGAAGTGAATATGCAAGATTGATAACTAAATCTTTGAAGCTAATAGCTAACCTAGTGTCAGAGCTTTTTGCTAATACAATATGCGTGAGTGATGTTTCTCTGGATATGCTTTTTGAATGCCACCGTGAACATCTTAAATGCACCCTTAATGAACTACATGGGTTGTAATAATATAGTTCTAGAGAATAATAACCTTTTGGTGCCTTTGAAACTAGTATTTGAACATCCAAATTTTGCAGTCAGTTTATGATTCAGAGTTTTAGAACAAAAGGCTCGTTATAATTTGGATTGCGACACATAAATGGTTATATATATAACATGCGTTCTCATGGAAGAGTCTCTTTTAGACTTGAAGCATGAATTTATACATATTTTTATATATGCTTTATGCTGAAATTTTATCTTTAATTAGAAGAATGTGGGCAACAAGGATCAAACTCTATATCTTTTGGTAATAGAAGATTTAATATCATGTCATGAAACCATCTCTCCTAAAAGCTTAAGCTGTTAGGTAGAGATACATAAATTGTTTATATCTATCAGCTTGTAGCGTGTCCTTTACTAATTTTGGTTATTTATTTATTAACTTTTGTATGCAGGAAGATCTGCTTAAATTACTTGGTGAGAAACATCAGCTCTATGAATTTCTGGATACATTCTACGTGCAATGCTCATATCTGCTTTTCAACAAGGAGCATGTCAAAGCTATTCTTTCAGAAATTGTTAAACATAAAGCTGCAGAGAATGAACAACGGATACAATCCTGCATGAATATGTTGGTGGTAAGTACATGATGTTTTAGGTGCAGTAAATTATTGCATTTGGTTATTGGAAGCACTCGTAACTTCTGTGTGTTGCGAATATTTTTTCCTTTCTTGATTTTTTTTAAAGAATGACTTTGTTTTTAAAAAGGCCCAACCCTTTAGTTTATTTTTCTTTCACTAATTGCAAAGCCATTTCCTGTAATGTACCAAATCATCCCAAAACTTTGGTTTTAGAGGCTCAATGAATAATTTAATCTATCTCTTAACACACTCCTTACCTTCTAAGCCTTTCAAACATATAGCGCAGAGAAACCTTACTCCCATAATACCTTGTGTTAAGATTTGATTTTACGTGGTAATGGGTGTGTGAATAATTATGGAGCCAATACCTCTCTATTTTTAAGTTGTTAGGAAGAGCCCTAGTAAAGTTATCAATGTCTAATCTGTGGGGTTGTATATTTTAAATTAGTTTTTACAGCTCTGTTATGACTGTAATTTTGTCATGAAGTGTGTGTGTTGGAAACACCTTATGTTACTTTCTAATTGAATTTACTTTGTGAATTCAGATAATTGCTCGTTATAGTCCAGTTCTTTTTAGTGGCAGTGAGGAGGAGCTGGTGAATTTACTTAAGGATAATAATGATGTGATCAAAGAGGGGGTGTCAAATGTTTTAGCCAAGGCTGGTGGTACTATTCGTGAACAACTCGCAGTTACATCAAGGTGGCACTGTTAAATTCTTTAAAGTTTTTATATCTGTTTCCTTGAATAATTTTCTTACCTCCCTCTTTGATGCAGCTCTGTCGATCTTATGTTGGAGAGATTATGTTTGGAAGGCAACCGGAGACAGGCCAAGTATGCTGTGCATGCCCTGGCTGCAATAACAAAGGATGATGGCCTAAAATCTCTCTCTGTTCTTTACAAGGTTTTGTGTAGTTACTTCACTTACTGTAATATTTTCAATTTTTTTTCTCTCTGATTGTTCAATTTTCTTGTCTTATATGCAGAGGCTTGTGGATATGCTGGAGGAGAAAACTCATTTACCTTCGGTACTACAGTCTCTGGGGTGCATAGCACAGACTGCAATGCCTGTTTTTGAAACAAGAGAGAGTGAAATTGAAGAGTTTATAATAAACAAGATACTGAAACAGGATAGTGTAAGACTAATGATTTCTATCAATGTTCTCCTTTATGGGATAAGCATGGAAGCAATTAATTCCTATTTTTATGTTTCAAATGTTTCAGAAAGAAGATTACACGAGAGCTTCATGGGATGACACAAGTGATTTATGTATGTTGAAGGTAGGTAGGAAGAACAAATCTATTCTATTTGTTTTGATGCCATGAATAGCATTTGCATACTCAAAATGCCTAAGTTGAAAAATTCCAAGTAGCTGCTTTTTGTTGGCAAATTATTTTATTTTTATGTTTCCTGCCTTATTTATTTATTTTTTTATCTTTTGCTGAAGATATATGGAATTAAAACCATAGTGAAGAGCTACATGCCAGTTAAAGATGCTCATGTTCGTTCTGGTATTGATAGTCTCCTGCATATCCTTAGAAACATGCTTTCCTATGGTGAAATATCAAAGGACTTGCAGTCCAGGTATAACAGTTTTACCAAGCTGTATTTTAAGTTAATTTATATGAAGTTTGGCTTCTTTTATTTCCTTTTCCAGTTCAACTGTACTTGTAGGGTTCAGATGCTACATAGTATGCCTTCATATATGTCCTCTTGCAGTTCAGTTGATAAAGCCCATTTGAAGCTTGCTGCTGCCAAGGCAGTTCTTCGTTTGTCAAGGCTCTGGGATCATAAGATGCCTGTTGATATTTTCCACTTAACTTTGAGGGTGTCAGAGGTGACTTCTTCCGTCTTGTGCATAATGGCTTCATAAGTATTACTAATTTATTCACCACATTTAATAGCAAAATAAGATAATGCTTTCATATGTATAGGCAGACATTATGTTGTCAAAGTTTCTTTTCAACCTAGTAACTGCTCTTTGTCAAATTTTGGATCTTGTAGATTGGCTTCCCTCAAGCTAGGAGCATTTTCTTAAGCAAAGTTCATCAATATATAAAAGACAACCTTTTGGATGCCAAATATGCTTGTGCCTTTGTATTCAACATATTTGAGTCCAAGCCAGAGGAGTTTTCAGAGGTAAGTTTCTTATTTCTTCAATCATTGTTGTGTTTGCAGTTCCTAGCTTTGTGATCAATTGGTGTCCTTATGGTGGCTTCTGCTCATAAATGTAGGATAAGCTGAACCTGGCTGACATTATTCAAATGCTTCAACAAGCAAAGGCACGACAGCTTTCTGTTCAATCAGATGCAAATCCCTTGACCACATACCCTGAATACATCCTTCCATTCCTAGTTCATGCACTTGCTAGCATATCATGTCCCAATGTTGATGAGTGCAAGGATGTTGAAGCCTATGATAACATATACAGGTACTGTGTTGCCCATGTAGGACATCTCTGTTGAATGCATATTTGGATAATTTTCTATGAAACTGGTTGAAACTAGAGGCCTCAAGGAGTCTCTCTCTCTCTCTCTCTCTCTCTCTCTCTCTCTCTCTCTCTCTCTCTCACACACACACACACACACACACACACACACATAGCTGTATAGGGCCTGCAGATTGAATGTCCTGTATACTTTGGTACATTTTGAATGTTGGTGTCATGTATACTGCTTTTGTGAATTCATATTTTTTTAATAGTTCTTATCAGCAGCTTTCTGCAGAATAAGTGGTATTATGCATGCCATCTGCCATTTTTAGAAGCTTTCCTTTATGCATGTCAGACATCTACCCTGTCCAAACCAAATTAGTGTCCTTGTGCTATCGTGCATTTTTATTGTTTGTTTGTAACTTAGATATATCTGTTTTACTTGTTTGTTCTCCACAAGTATAGATGGTGTGATGTTTTGAACATTATGGTGGAATGCATGTTGAGTTGATACCTATAGATTTCTAGCTGCTGCTAGGGTTCAAAGTATTTAATATGTTGAAAATGCTGAATCTTATGGAATTTGTATTCTGCCATGAATTTCAGGCAGTTGCATTTGGTGCTATCAATGCTAGTCCAAATAGATGAAGATGTCAAATCAGAATTAACTACTAACCGGGAGAAGGAAATCATATCTACCATCACATCTATTTTTCAGAATATCAAGCACTCTGAAGATGTAGTTGATGCATCAAAGTCAAAGGTGGGTTTTTTTTTTGTGTGTATTAAATTAGTGACATAGGAAAAATTTTGTACAACATATTGGAGAGAATCTCATGTGTATGATCCATGAATAACCAGAATTCTCATGGCATATGTGACCTTGGGTTAGCAATCACTAAGCGACTGGTACAGAAGGATGTTGATTTACAAGGGTCTTCTCCTTCAATTTCTCTTCCTCCAATACTATACAAAATGCGTGAGAAGGAAGATGACACGGTATTCTCTTCTGCTAACAGCTAAGTTATATAGACAATTGTATAATTTATTTATAAGAAGCCATTTTGCTCTGATTAAATGGTGATAGCATCTTCTTAGGCTGTGTTTGGTTTTGAGAATAGGACAAGACAAGACAAGACATTGAGAACAAGACACAAAAGACAGAGACAAAAATTAGTGTTTTTTGTATTTTGTTTGGTGATAAACTAGAACAAATTATGAAAGTTTAATTTATTCTCATTTTTCTTTCATTCAAAAAATTTGGGGAAAAATTATGATAATAAAAAATATAATTATGAAAAATTAACAAGAATAATGAAAAAAAATGAAAAATAAGTTGTGTCTCTTGTTAGTGTCTCTGTGTCCTTTTGGATGGACACAAAATACACTAATTCAGTGTTTTTGGACACAATATTTCTGTCCGTCTCATTTGCCAAACACGATTGTGTCCCTGTCTCAATGTCTCGTGCTTGTAAACAAATGCAGCCTTATTGTTTGGTGGGGGTGTGAATGTGTTAGTTATGTATAAGCTTCATTCTAAGCATGGAATTTAGATGGATTTGCCTTCAACTTAACATATGCAGATTTTACAAATTTAGGATCTTGATCGCTTCTAATTAAGATGTTAAAGCTGTTTGTTTCATCTGGCAGGTAAGTGAAGTGAGAACCTGGTTGGCTGATGAAAGTGCCATGACTCACTTTGAATCACTTGAATTAGAAATGGTAGGTTTCCTGCAAAGGGTAAAATCAAATATCAGCTTTGGGTTGCCTTTATATCTTCAGCAGTGTGATAATATTCTTTTTGGTGTATCAGGTTCCATCTCAGTCAGTTGAGGGCAATGCTTTAAAGGACAGTGAAAAAGATGGAAATGAAATGCCTCTGGGGAAAATAATGAAGAACATAAAATCAAAGGGAACCAAGGTCAAAAAAGTTAACAAGAAGAAGTCTGTGCCGGCTGAAACAAAGAAGGCTGAAAATGATATTGATATCTTAAATATGGTCAGAGAAATTAACTTAGATAACTTGGGGATATCTACTAACTTTGAGTCAAGTAATGGTCATGAACATTCTTTGAGCAAGAAGGAGCAAAATGATCCAGAGTTTATAGCTAGAAAGAGAAAAGTTGAAGAAGCATCATCTGTTCCAGTGCCTAAACGTAGGCGAACTTCTTTGACTCATGGTAAATTGAGACCAAGTAGTACATCAAAGGCTTCTCAAATAGTTTCAGGGGAAGAGTCCTCTAGAGTGAAACCACACTTGGAAGCAAAACTCAGCCTTGATACAGATAGCAAAGCTCTGCCAAAAAAAATGGTCAAAAGCAGTGAGCGCTCGATAAAACCTAAAGCTAAGGCCTCTAAGAGCTATCACAATGACAAGGCCATCAAATTTGATGAGCACGACAAGGTGAAATCTTACTGTCAAGTGATATGTATTATTGTATGAGGTAGAATTTATCAGTTTTGTAGACTTTGATTATTTTTCTCTCTTTATTGCAGAGTCTTGATGATTTAAAAAGAACTGACAAGGTTGAAAATGAAAATCTCAAATCATCAATTGGGTCTCCCAAAAAGCTTAAAAGAAAAAGTATTGGAGGATTGACCAAGGTAAATCTTTCTGCAGCTATGTAATCAATGTTGTGGTGGTTTTGACTTTTGATGTCAATAACATCTCTATGCCATGTGCAGATCTTATATCTACATTCTACACGCCCATTATATATGCTATAATGTTTGTTTTTTGTCTTTTTCCTTCGATAATAGTTTGATTTTGCTTCTTTTGTTGGTAGTGCACAATGAAGGAAGATGATAGTGAGGCTGAAAATCTAATTGGCTGCAGGATTAAAGTTTGGTGGCCAATAGATAAGGAGTAAGTCTTTTGTTTTTAGTGTTCTTTTTTCCCCTTTTTAAATCAAGAGATTAGCTGTAGAAGTAGGAAAAATGAATTTATGCTATTTGGTTTGTATGAAGGACAAACAAGACAAAGAACAACTATTTATTTTTCCAAAGTATGTTGAACATTTTGACCATATTTTCTAATGATAACTGAAGGGTAAAGATGTTTCTATTGACTATACCTTTCTTAGTTTGCATATTTTTGAAGTTTTTAATACTGCGTTTGTTTTGCATCAACTGATGCTAGTTTCTGTTTGGTACTGGGGGGTGGTTGTCATGAAGTTCCCTTTATACTTAAAATGCACTTTCTATGTTATATGAACCCTAGGAACAAATTTCTAAAATCCCTAATGCCTTCTCTTGTTTTGATAATATTTTTAATTGAGGTTCTGGTTTTGTTTTATTATTGTTCCACAGATTTTACGAGGGAACTATTAAGTCATATGATCCTTCAAAGAAGAAGCACGTGGTAAGCTCATGCTCTGATTATTATGAAAGGTATTTTGCTGCCTAATTGTAACATTTCTGACACGTGTACTGTGGCATGTCGTGTAAGATATTATATGAAGATGGAGATGTAGAAGTGCTACGCTTAGAAAAGGAGCGCTGGGAGCTCATTGACAAGGATCGCAAATCTACTAAGGTTCTTTCTCTCTCTCAAGTATATTTTTTTTGAACTATTGTTTTAGTCTGATTTGTTTTATATTTATATTCTTTCCAGAAGATGAAGCCTTCGAAAACTCTCTCTACTCCTGAAGCGTAAGTATTCCCTCTACAAATTAGTTTTTACTTCTAGTAATTTGAATGAATAAATATCACTTTAGAAAAAATATGAAATTTCCTCAATACTCTCTGGAAAATTTCAATAAATGTTAACCTGCTTAAAGTGTGATGCGAGTTATAGGACTATTAGCTTTATTGACATGATTTTGTACCCCATTATGAGCATTTTCCTTCTGTGGGCTGATTCCTTGAATTTTTTGTAGGTCTATGGGGAAGAAACAGAGAAGTTCAAGTGTTTCAGCCAGTAAAACGACCAAAACAATGTTAGTGGAAGAGCACGAGATCCTTCTTACATTTGCTAATTTGTTCTATGCTAACTAGTATCATTGTATTTTGTAGAGCTAATGGCAAACAATCTCCTGCCAAACATGTAAAACGTGGACAAAAAGGCGCATCACAGGGCCATCTCCGTCAAGAGGATGCCAAAGAGAGTTCTGAGATATCAAATCCTGAAGAGACCATGGTATCCAAAGCTGAGGCAAACTCCGGTAATATGTCTTAAAATATATGTGTGCTCCCACGTGTGTCTCTCTTAAAAGACTTGTGCCATGCTGGATGTCGCACAACTATGCTTTATATTTTTCTTCTACTTATTATTTTGGTGAGGTTTTTAAATAGTTTTCCACTACAGATGGTTCTGAAGGGGAACAGGCTGAAGGGTCTGACTCTGATCAAATAAAAAAGAATAAGTCTACCAAGAAAGTAAAATCGACTTCGCATGGAAAGAGGCCTAAGAAAGGGAAGAGCTCAAGTAAAAGGGACAAATTAGAAGAAGAAAAGGAGGAGTCAGATGAAGAGATGCATGATCATAGTGAGAGGCATTCTGAAGATGCTGAAGAAACTGCCCCTCTCGGAGCTCGAAATGATGCCGAAGAAAACAGTTCGAAAGAACAAGATGTAGGCAAATCAAGTGGAGATACAAGAGAGAAGGATAATGGAGAAGCGGAATCAGGTTCTGAAGGGAATCAAAATGACAACAATGAGGAAAGTAGTCCCAAAGGCGTTGAAAAATCACACGTGGAGTCGACAACTCCTCATAGCCCCAAAATTGCTGAGGTTGCTGATGATGAGCCACTGGTAATTTATACCCTTTTTTTTTTCGGTTTTTAATTATTGTTTTAAAAAATAGTACATTGTCAAAGCTGATAGCTGAGAATGGTTGATGCAGAGCAAATGGAAACAATGCTCAGGTAAGAAAAGCTCAAGTAAGAAAAGCTCGGTGAAGAAGCGATGACCAGTTTGGCTGCTGAAGCACAAACATCTGTAGATTGCGGCAATATTAGTTGTGGACAGCATGTCATCTGTTCAAAGTGAAGTACATGTCTATGTTGTGAATGATGACTTCCATATGTGTTCACTCACAAATAGATGTGCTTATCAATCATGTCTTGTAGCATCTTTTGTAGAATGTACAATAATAGGTGTCATTCCCACGTTTCGGCGAAGTTAAAAAGATGTAAAAGAAAACGTTGACGACGGCACTTAGGGATTTTTAGGATTGTGTTCTACGAAATGACCTTGTGTTGATTTAGGTGATAGGTTTAGCATATGATTCATGAGGGTGTTGTTCATCCTTCCATCATAATTAATTTAGTGGGGAAAAACATGTACAGCTATACGTGGGGATATAAATTGTACTCCTTGTATCATTTGCTTATTCATACTTCTCTAGTCCTAGCATCCATGGAAAAATATGACCTTACCATTAACTTGAAGGTGTTGTGTTACACATGGTTATGGTTTGTGAACATCCTCTCTGAATTCTTAAATGTGGACTGAAATGAGTTTCATTATCATGATTATGACTTTGAATTTTCATGTTAATGTATTCTATGAATCTTTGGAACTATTAGAGGCTTCTTTGGTTGTAACATTGTGTTCGTGTTTAAGATATTTTTGGAAATTAGGATCTTATAAAGAAAAATGAAAAAAAAAAAGTAAACAATGAAGTTTTTATATCCATTTTCCATCTTGAGTTTTTTTTATCTTCACAATTTTGAAAATGAAAAAGATACTCAAAATGAATAATGAGAAATTAAAAACAAGAACCAAATATTTATAGTTTATGAAAGCCTATAAATTCACCCATCTTTTGCATAAAGTTAAGTGCATATGAATTTAAACTGATTTTTTTTTAAACTGATTTTTTTTCCTTTAACTAATGAACTGTAACTCAAATGACATTTGATCTGTTTCATTTCCATATATAAGTTTGAGGTTTTTCACTTGATGTAACTTGGAAAAAAAGAAAGAGACTGGTTTTTTTGTGCAGACATGATTAGCTACTTTTTAACCACATGATCAAGTTTCATCACATGACCACTAACCTACCATCCCCAGTGTTTTACAAGTTATTAAAACATGTTACAAATAGTCAAATTCAATGTTCCCCCTATTCCACTTTTTCTTTCCTTTGTCGGTTTTTTCAGAGATCTTGTGAATTGTAAGATTTTTTTTTTCTTGTCAGGCAATTGTAACTTAACATAATAATTGGTTGCTCGGGCTTTATGTTCAGAGTCCATGTGCTTGTAATATTATTGGATGTTTATAAGATTGGTTGGTTTCTTACCAGAAAAAAAATTGGTTGGTTGGGTAGCAAGATAGCATATTTGTACTGATTCAACTTCATATGCGGAATATATAAATCAAGATCGTTGAAATAAAAGCAGTTTTACACGTGTTTAGATTAAGGCATTCATGTTTAAGATAATTGATTGATAATTAATATTTTAGCGAAGACCCTTGAAAAATTATGAAACCTTAAAAGCAAATCCAGCATGCAGTTAAGTTATTATAAAGTCCAAGAACATATAAGAGCGTGTGAGGCCAAGTCAAAAGAGAGAACAAATATTTGTTGTGAACGCGGCTGAATCTTAATATACGTAGAACAAATTAAATAAGGAGAATGTTTCTTAAACATCTACATCATGCTATATTTGTCTTTTGTTAGAGCATTATTATAATTATTAGGGTAAAATATATTTTTTTCTCTTAAAGTTTGATAAAAATTTTAAAATTATCTCTAAATTTTATTTTATTTCAGTTTTATCTCAAATATTTTTTATTTGCATCAAATATATTTCTAACGACTAATTTTTCAAAAAACTTAAGATCAATTTAACAATAATTTCATAAAAACAACCCTCAATACAAACAAATCAAGTATAATTTTCATATATTATTATTAGATTGGTCTTAAATATTTTGAAAATTGAGTTGTTGATGGTATATTTGATGCAAATCAAAAATTTTTGAAATAGAATTGAAACAAAATAAAATTTAGAGATATTTTTAAATTTTTTTTCAAATTTCAAGGACAAAAACTACTGCTGCTGCTGCTGCTGCTGCTGCTGCTGACGACGACGACGACGTGAGTTAGAGTGGTTTGAAAAACTTTAAAAATAATTTTTTTGAGTTTTTGCATTATGAAAAATAGTAGTATTAATGTCTTGTACAATTTTTAAAACCAAATTGCAATTTTTTAAGAGGCTATTTAGGAGTTTATAGAGAAGTTAAAAAAATGACTTCTCTCATAATGTTACTATTTTTTATCATATTTTTATAAAATAAGTATTTTTAGAACTAAAAATCCAACCATAAAATAACTTATTTATAAACTATTTTTAATATAGTCATTTATTATTTAAACTATTTTTTTAAAAAATAGCTTAATTAAGTTGTTTATCCAAACTGAACCTTAGTGTTGTATCCGTTATTAAATTTTCATTTTCATATGAAGGCAATTCTAAATTTTTAATTATCTACGAATTTCTCCCTATTAATAATAGAGGCTTCCTACACATACAAGTCTTTTTGGTTTACAAGTCTTACAAGTTGGTACAAGCCCAACAAAAAAATACGCATTACACTCCCATATTCAAGAGTAAATAAACGCACGTTATTCAATCACTTCATGTTTCCAAAGCGTGCTACTCACCATGCATTATAAATGACTCTTCTTCTTCTTCCTCCATGAAAACGAGTTTCTTTGCCAAATTTGAAGATAATAGAACTTCAGAAATACACCTAAACGATTACAGAAATACATTCAAATGATTACAGAAATACACCTAAATGATTACAGAAATACACCCAAACGGTTACAGGAATTCACCCAAAGGATTACAGAAATACACTCAAAGGATTACAAAAACTACACCCAAAAGATTTAAGAAATACACCCAAAATTCATTGAAATACACCTTATGCATAATTCAAAACTCTTTCTCTTTCTCCTCCTCATCTTCTGCTGCTTATTCTTCTTCACAAACGATTTCAGAACTTGATGTCAAAAAACAATGAAAATCGAGAATAACGAAGAAATAAAATAGAGAGAAAAGCACGTAAATGAAGAAGGAGAAAGAGAAGGCAAGAAACGAAAGAAGAAGAGGAAGAAGAACGTGCAGCAAGAAGAAGAAGAAGGTGCAGCAACGGTTGAAGAAGGAGAAAGAGAATGCAAGAAACGAAAGAAAAGAAGAAGAAGAAGAGGAAGAGGAAGAAGAATGTGCAGTAAAAACGTGCAGTAATGGTTGGAGAAGGAGAAAGAGAAGGCAAGAAAGAGAAGGCAAAAAACGAAAGAAAAGAAGAAGAAGAAGAGAGAGAGGAAGAAGAACGTGCGTAAGAAGAAGAAGATGCACTTGTAAAGACTTATATAAAAAAATGCTTGTATGTGGAGAATTTCTCTTAATAATAAGGGAAATTATGATGAGTCAATAGAATATTTGTACAATATATACAATAGATTATTAGAGATATAATCATTAGTATTATCTTTTCCTATCAACTGAAACTTTTGAAATTAGTAATATCATGACATAGTATTAAAATGTTAAATCCAAAAGGTTAATAGTGCAGTCTCCCTAGCGGGGCTCTAATAATAATTAATAAGACATTAATAGTGTTGGTGTGAACAGTAAAAAATGAAGAATAAAAAAATAAAAAGAAAAAAGAGGCAGTGATTGAGGGTCAGAGTCGGAAAAGAAGGCGCACGCATGCATTTGATTTGAGTGAGTATTGTTAATTTGTTATTGTTTCACTTTGAAAGAAGTAACTATAAAAAAGGACCAAGTCTGGTCAATCCTACGGCCCAACACAGTCCATCAAACCTCATCATATCCTTTGACCTTTGACCAACATTTTTCTCATCTACCTTTCTTTTTTTACTAATCTCTTCATTACTTGATTTTCTTATCTTTCTTAAATTAACTATATATTACTCATATAATGCCCGGCTATGTAACATAAGTTTTTTACATAATTTCTTTTCATGTATTCGGACAAAGGGCAGGATCATCACAATTTATAAATTTTAGTTAGTAATTAGCTAATAATATTTAAAAATATTAATTAAAAATATAATATTAGATAATTAAATTAAAAATATTGATTTATTAGTTAAAAATATTAATCAATATAAATAAAAAATTCTAATCCTCAAGTTTTTCTCTTAGGTAAACTTTTAAATAATAATTAGTTATAATTTTAAAGAGAATTTCTGCCAATTCTTTATAAATTGAAAAAAATTCAAATTTTATAATATATTTTAAAAGATAATTTATAATTTTTACCAATAATTAACTAATAATATTTAAAATATTAATTAAAAATATAATACTAGACAACAAAATTAAAAATATTGGGTTATTAGTTAAAAATGTTGACCAATATAAATTAAAAGTGCTGATTCTCAAATTTTTTTTTAGACAAAATTTTAAATAATAATTAATTATAACTTCAAAGAGAATTTCTGTCAATTCTCTATAAATTAAAAGAATTCTAATTTTATAATAAAATTTAAAAGACAATCACTAAATTATTTTTATGTTTATACAATCAAAGTTTAATACCCAAAATAATATATATATAAAATAATGAATATAACAACATTTCAGTTTTACCGATTAAAAATACTTGGCAAATTCTTTGATGTCTATAAGTTTGGTGCCAAATTTGCCGAAATTACTTTTTATGGTAAATTTTAAATATTTAAAAATAATTTATTTTTATATTTATTAAATTAAATATTAATATTTATTTTTTTTAGTAAATTAGACAATTTTCTATAGGCACCCTAACAAACACCTAAATACTTTTGAAGATATCTTATGCATGTGCCTATAAAAATGTGGCAGTGAGATCCCTGTGCTTTGCAACTTTATTGCTTTGCTGTTCCACTGTCTTTAAAATCAGTGCTTTGCTGAGTGCTTCGCTTTGCACATCCCATTGGTGAGTTCTTCTCTCTTTTTCATGGCTTCTACCTTCCACAAAAGGCATATCCAATCCATTCTTTAATAATCAATCAAATGTTGTTTAACAAAAAAAGAACCATGAACATTGGGGTCCTAGTCCTACTTTATAAATATTCATTTAGTTTGTTTATTTGATTTGGATTCACTGAGAAATACATGTATACTCTCCATTCTCCACCTGCTTCTTTCTTTTCTGCTTGAATGATCCATGTCTTTCTTTCTTGGTTCCATGATGATGTTGTTTCTCTAGCTGATTTTCAATTATTTTTAAGTTAATTGAAGGGGGCAAAAAAAAAAAAAAAGCTTACTTTTGTTTTGGGTAAGTGAAATTTCTAATTTTGACTCAGTTCTTTTGAGTATTTCTCCACCAGAATATGCATGGTTTATTCTTGTATTGTCTTGTTTACTTTCTTGGTTATTCTTTTGGGCGAAAATTTTTTCTTTTGTTAAAAAAATTGAAAAACATCATTTGGTTCAAAAGAAAAATCAGATTTTTTTTGGTGGGGGAGGTTATGTTTCTTCTCTGTTATGTATCTGCATATTTTGTGTTTGAATTCTGATCTCTAGTCTTTACCTACCTTTGGCTGATTAGTGAATTAAACTTGTTAACAGGAAGTAACATTAATGGGTGAACAATTGGGGCAACTCAAAATCATAGTGGTGCAAGGGAAGAGGTTGGTGATCCGGGATTTCAAGAGCAGTGATCCTTATGTTGTCCTCAAACTAGGCAATCAGGTAAATAGGATTTTGTATTTCGATTTCGATTTCGGCTTGTTTCAACATTGTGCAGCATTTTGTAACCTCTAAAGGTGTTTGAAACAATGTTCAATTAAACTTTGTTCCAGACAGCAAAGACCAAAGTCATTAACAGCTGCTTGAATCCTGTTTGGAATGAAGAGCTGAATTTCACCCTCACTGAACCTTTGGGAGTTCTGAATTTGGTGAGTTTTTCTGATGCAGGAATTTGGAGATTTAAGACATTGTAAACAGTTCAAACCATGAAGGTTTATATTCATGCCGATTTTTAAAATATATAAGTAGGTGAATCCAAGATATCAAATTTCCAATATTTTCTTCCAAATTCTTAATTTTGAATAGAAAAACTAAATAATAATCCATAAGGGTAACCAGCACCAGGTTGGTTAAGTAGTTGGCAAGCTTGCTGGTTACCCAATGTGATAGGCAGCCACATCTCCTCTAGCTAGATTAGTCAGATTCTTGGTAATAGGGTCTACATAGGTCGCAAAGACGAAAATGTTCCATAATGGTAATAGTATACCTAAAAAATGTTGTATCTTTAACAACCTTGTGATTCAGGTCCATTCATTTAGTGTCACAAAAGTGAAGAATTGCTAAAGCAAGCATTCTGTTGTTGCAGCATCAGCAGATTCCATTGATAGATTTTCGCCTCATCTGGTGCATCGATATTCATTTTTACAAACACTGTTGTAAGGTCTATTTAAATGAAGCTCCCCTAGTATGTTGTGTGTTCCTGTATTTGAATCCGAACACCAGTGTTGGCATAATGGTACACTAAGGTCCCTAGGAAAACCCAGGTTCAAAAAGAACACCAGTTGAAAGAGCAAGTCTGATTATACTCGAAACTAGATTAGTCTTCTTCTGACCTTTGCCAATGTTAAAAATCACTTGCCAATGACCACCAGATCCTATGTTAGACTTGCTTTCTATTCCTCCTTGAACGTTTAAACATCAGTTCCTCATGTTGATGCATATATTCTGCTGAAATTTCTGCCATATATTGCTAATTTTTCTTGTGGAAAATTTTCAGATTCTAAGTTGAAGGCATTATTTATTATGTCATTTATGTGTTGTTTTCTTTTGATTATATAGGAAGTGTTTGATAAAGATCTTTTGAAATCTGATGACAAGATGGGAAATGCATTCCTCAACCTTCAACCATTGGTCTCTGCAGCTAGACTAAGAGATATCTTAGGAGTCTCATCAGGTGAAACAACATTAAGGAAGGTCATACCTGACAACGAAAACTGCCTCGTCCGCGAAAGCAGTATCAATTGCGTAAATGGCGAGGTTGCGCAGAATGTTTGGTTAAGGCTGCGCGGGGTGGAGTCCGGCGAGGTAGAATTGACCATCAAGTTGGTCAAAAATGTTACCACCAAAACATAGCTAGTGCAGAATTTGCAAGTGGGCATATCAAGAGTACCAACTCTTCTAACAAGATCATAATTTGTAAAAAGATTTATATGTTTGTTTAGTTAAATAATGGTTTTGATTAATTCCTTTTGATTTATAGATGCAGATTCAATTGTAAGTTAGCAGCTAGTGTGATAGATATGAACCAGTTGTGATATATGTATGGCTTATTTAGTCTTTATTATGGTGTGCTTTCTTTTTCTTTTGTTGTAATGTGGTCCTTACTTTAGTATCTAAACTTTTTTTGAGTTGGATTTGTTGTTCATAGTCACCTCAATCACCAGGCTAGTTAGAAGGTTCATAGTTTTTTTTTTTTCAAACATGTGGAATATCTACTGTATCTAAAGAATATAATATATAAGAGACATTTGGTGCATAATTTTTTTTAAAAAATATATATTTTGTAATGTTTAAAAAAACATACTTTCCATTATCTAATATTACATTATTTTTAGTGTATATAGTATTTCTGAATTTTAGTCTTTTGGAATTTGCATAAGAATATTTGTACATCAATTTTTTATTAATAAAATATGTGATAAATTTATAATAATATACTATATTTAAAGTTTTATATTTATATCTAGTTATGTAAAAATATTATTTGCATACCAAAATCAACTATTAAAATTAATTATTATGTATTTGTGTATAAATATACGTATAATTTAATTTATTTTAATATATATTTTGTATTTTTATGTGTACTGTATAATAATGATTGATTTTAATGTATGTCTAATATAACTGTTAATTATATATAGTTAATAAAAGTAACTAAATTTTAATTTATTACTAAAAAACATCTAAATTCATGAATATAAATTGGATACGCTAATAGTGTACACTTATTTTAAAAAATATTATTTATATACCAAATATTTTTTACACTTGTATAAAAATATAATTATTATTAATTAATTATATATTTACATTAATTTTTAATTAATAAAACAAAAAACATGTATTTAAAAATTACTAATATCAAAATAATATCTATTATAAAAGAGATAGACGTAATAGAATTGTTATTTAACTTTTTAGAATAAATTATTATTTGCATCTATAAAAACTACAAACATTAACAAATGTATTTATAAAATAAAAAAATTAACATTATACTCATAAAATATAAATTATATATAATAAATATATCCAAATTTTTTTTTTGTTAATTTTTTAATAAAATTTCTAAATTACTCTCCCTTTTATCTTCAACGCTCCCGTTTTCTCTCCTTGCACAGCGTAAAAATACAAGTCTTATTTAATTTGAGATACACATTTTTTTTCTCCATTTTTAAATTAATTTCTGTTAATTTTTGCATTAAAAAAATTAAAATTGATTATACATTTAGGAATTAAAATTGTTATTTATTTTTTTAAAATAAATTACTATTTATATCTATAAAAAATACAAACACTAAAAAATATATTTATTAAAATAAAATTAAAATTATACTCATAAAATATACACTCTGTATAACAAATATATAAGCCCTAATTTTTTTTTGTTAAATTTTTAATGAAATTTCCAGTTACGTTGTTGATACTTGATAGGAAAAAGAAGAGCACCGTTGAGAAGAGTTACGATCAATGAATGTGTTGAAGCTGAAGGCGGTGTCTGAAGCAGCGAACCCTAATGACACCGCGAAGAAGACGGAGACTGTGGACCTGGGTAACGGAAGCGACGTCGTTTATATTCAGCGCTTAATTCCCTACGAAGACTCATGGCAATGGTTCCATTACCTCGATAACCATATCTCATGGACCAGACCCACCGTTCGCGTCTTCGGAAAATCCTTCCTTCAGGTTATTCACAAATTCAACTCATATCAAATCCTCTGATTCCTTCAAAATCTCATCTTTCGTTTCTTTTGTCGCATGCCTCATTGTTTCTTTTGTTAACCCCTCTTTAATTGTAAAATACTAATGTTTATTTTTATGCAATGTGAAACCAATCATGCATGTTATGTAGGACTTCTATTGTTACAACAATGCATAATGGAAGTTTGGTAAAGGAAAATTTACACTCAAGAGTGTCTCAATCCTAAGAACATGTGTTAGTTTTATTTTCAATTTCTCTATTTTGATTGAGTTTATTTTGTTGTGGAAACTATCTTTACGTGAAACTGATAGTTGAGAACCTTAGATAATTTGACAATTAAATTAGCATTTAACATTTTCAACTATGAATTCACACGAAAACAACTGAATGTGAGTTACATGGACTAAACTAATTAACTTCTGCCTGAATTTTCCCAAATGAAACCACTTTTATCCAGGTGATTAACCTCCTCTATCTAAAAAATTAACCACTTTCATAAATGTATATAGAAATAAACTTAATCTTTCATAAATGTGGTTAACCTTGTGATGTGATTCTGTGCAGCCTCGAGATACATGTTATGTTGCAAGTCCTGGGTTGACTGAGTTGACTTACAGTGGCTATCAACCGCATGCATATACTTGGGATGATTTTCCACTGCTTAAAGACATCTTGGATGTTGTAAGAATGACTTTCTGATCAATTGTGACTATGATAATGTACTTGAATGATGTTATTTGTTGGTGTTACTGAATATTTTCTATTTAATTTCTTGAAGGTCCTTAAAGCTCTTCCTGGGAGTAGTTTTAATAGCGTACTCTTAAATAGGTATAAAGGTGGTGATGACTATGTTGGTTGGCATGCTGATGATGAGAAGCTTTATGGATCAACACCTGAAATTGCTTCGATATCTCTTGGATGCGAACGTGATTTCTTCCTGAAGAAGAAGCAATGTAAAAAATCTTGTGGTATGACTTCTTCTGTCACTGCATTATGCATCTGTTTCACATGGGTTCTTTTTTTTTTTTTTTTTTTTAGTATGGGAACTTGTAGTGTGCATTTCTAGAAGCATTTGGGGATTTTGTTCCTTGATTTTAATGTCTGTTTGTCTAAAGTCATCCAATTTTATGCTTCTGTTTACAATACTTTTAAATTAGTAGGTGGTTGAGTCTAGTTTTCTTTTTTTTTTTCCAGTTGATTTAACAATTCATGACTAGATGTCTGTGTAAAAATTTAACTTTGGTATTTTAAGTCAAATGAAATAAAATTCGTATATAAAACTCTTAATCTCTCTTACCTCGATGGCATTGAGGGTTTCTAAGTTTTTCCAGTTCTGAATTCTACAATTAGCTCCGGAGAGTCTATGTTTGTGAGTTTTTCTCTCCCTGAAATTTAATGCAATAACAGTTGAATTTTTTTAGTTGGTTATTCATGAATACATTATCCTTTTGGTGTGGAACTTCAGATGGAAGTGATGAGCCTGCAAGAAAGCGATTAAAGAAGAGTAGCCATGCTGATCAGCACACCTTTAGACTAAAGCATGGATCCCTTTTGGTGATGAGAGGCTATACCCAAAGGGATTGGATTCACTCTGTCCCTAAGCGTGCAAAAGTGAACGGTACACGCATTAATCTTACCTTTCGACGTGTTTTTTGAAAGATTTTTGGACATGGTCCAGCTTTTGGAATATGATCATGCATTGTTGTAAATCTGCTTCTGGCATTATTATAGGATTACTGACTAGTTTCTTTGACAAGTTGATACGAAAATGTAAAACTTTGTAGGATATTTTCTCCTAACTTGAGTACAAAAATGGTAGACTTGGATTTTATATGTAAAGCTCTATGGTTACTACTGCTTCTGCATGGAGTTATGAAGCCTTTCATGTAATACAAAATTTAATTGTCATCCATTGATTAAAGGCTATACTGTGAATTGAAAGATTTAGCATTCTTCTACGTCAGTTATCTTAAAAGAAAACACCAGTTCAATGTTCATAATCGCATTGTTTTTTCTGCTGAGATGGAACTTGAATTCCAAATTAGAAAGTGGCTTTGATAGAGCAGGGAACAGATAACCTTATTATAATGTTACTTTGCTGGAAGAGGGTGACCTATGAGCCAGCTACTACTTGCAGAAGTGAAGTATAAGCACAAAGTTTAGAAGTGAATTGTATTTTTTTTTTAACGTGACAGTTACTTAAGTAGATGATTGAATTAATTATTTGACCAACTTAAAGATGGTGGTTGTATTGGTCTTTGGTGGTGTGCATATATGGTGTATATTAATATTAATTAATGTGCTGTATGAAAAAAATTAATTCGAAAATTTAAATAATAAACTTCAGTTATTTATTTTGTGTGCATTTTTATTTTTTCACTTCATTTCTTCATCATCTTAAACTTGAAGCCTCTTTCTCTCTTCTCTTCTGTATGTTTTCAGTTTTCCCGTCCCGCTTTTCTTTTATTTTATTTGTGGTTTTAGCTCTTGAGCACCAAAAGAAATTTCTTGACAAAAAAAAAAAAAAAAACTGAAAAAATGGATTATACAAGTATTGCTATGTTAATATACTTTAATGGATCTATTATAAGTTGTGATTATGGGAATATAATTTAGATGTAAAAATCTAGTTTTCTCAAGTATTTTTGAAACCATCCCATTTGAAGTATTGAAAATGTTAATTATCAGTACTTAAATGTGGTCAATGTAAGGTTTAGACTTCCATTCTGTTTTAACAATGGAAATACTAGTTTTTGAGAACTTATAATAAATAACAACGGCGATGTGCGAACAATGTTCCATAATTATAGTCGTTTTCAAACAAATTTGGTCACCTGCTAGAAAATCCTCTTCCAAAGTGGAAACAAAAGTTAGAGTGACTCGAAGATGATGTGCTTACGTTAACAGATTGCCACGAAATATCAGCGTATTGTTTGACCAATCGCTCGCAACCCGTCTTTGAAGTTGGCCACCATCTACAATAGCTCTTGAAGCTTACGGTTGAGGATACTATTGAGTCCCTTGATGATAGTGATGGTAGTCAGATGCCATGAACTCCTACATCGATTGCATGGGTGGAACAACAGCAAAACGTTGCCATTGCTCAGAAACTTGATCAAGTCTTGGGTCGTGCAAGCGAACCTATGTGGCCAAAAATGCATTCGGTTTGTGCGACGATACCAATTCATATAAATGTTAGATGGTCTATAGTCAGTAGTAGGGTCTCCATTCATCAATGATTGTCGTCGTTGGACTCAAGCCGCAATCCAGATAGAATGAATGTCATCCCAATTCTCATAGTTACGACCCCTTAAAGCAATTCCAATGATAGAAGAATTTAAGAATTTAGAGCCCTATTCACTGTGTGTCAGTAAAAAAAATGAGGACCTACCATTGAAGTAAACAAAAAGTGAGTTTCTTCACGAATTTCAAAGCAATAGAAGTCCTGCTCACAGGGACTCTCTTCCTTTCAAAGAAATGATATTTTATTAATAAAATTAATATTTTATATACATAATACATATGTGAGCTGACCGTTAGATATATTATACTTTACATATATAATTAATTATTATAATTATTAATAAATTAAATATGATTTAATTATATTTAATTTATTAATAATTATAATAATTAATTAATTAAATGATTAAATTTTTATTTAATTAATGATTTACATTTTACATTATTATATTTAGTTAGCCGTTATAAAATTAGCCGTTAGAAACTAGCCGTTACTGTTATTATTAATAAATTAATATTCTGTTACTCTATATACACCACTTAGATACACTTCTATTCTCACACTTTTTCGATGAACTAGTGTATAATGCTGACATTTTCCGACGGAGATTTCGAATGAGAAGACATGTGTTCCTTCGGATAGTAGACGCTCTCTCAAACGTCTATTCGTATTTCCAACAGAGGGTCGATGCAATTGGAAGAAAAGGCTTGTCGCCACTCCAAAAATGTACCGCTGCGATACGGATGTTAGCATATGGCATAGCAGCTGATGCTGTTGATGATTATGTGCGCATAAACGAGAGCACTACAATTGAATGCTTGGAAAAATTTGTTGAATGTATCATTTTGATGTTCGAGGATGAATATTTGCGAAAACCCAATCCAAATGACATACGATGCCTGCTACAAATGGCGGAGGGTCGTGGCTTCCCTAGCATATTGGGTAGCATTGACTGCATGTATTGGCAATGAAAAAATTGTCCAAATGCGTGAAAAGGTATGTACATGAGTGGTTATCGTGGGGTTGCAACCATAGTACTTGAGAGGTTGTAGCATCTTCAGACCTTTGGATATGGCATGCGTTTTTTGGAGTTTCTGGTTCAAATAACGATATCAACGTGTTAGATCGTTCTCCAGTGCTCGATGATATTCTAAATGATCGTGCTCCGGAGGTAAATTATACTATTAATGGTAATAATTATACTATGGGATACTATTTAGCAGACGGTATTTATCCTGAATGAGCCATATTTGTCAAATCAATCTCAAAGCCACAAGGAGAGAAACGCAAGTTATTTTCACAATACCAAGAATGACAAAGAAAAGATGTAGAGCGAGCATTTGTGTTGCAAGCACGCTTTACAATTATACGTGGTCCAGCTTGCTTTTGAAAAAAGAAGAAGCTTGCCAACATAATGAGAGCTTGTATTATATTGCATAATATGATTGTTGAGGATGAAAGAGACACTTATGCAGGAAATTTTGCTCAGGATTAGAGTATGATGATGTCGAAAATGGCTTATCACAACCTTAGCTGGGAGAAGAAGATTTTGTACTATACTATCAATTTCTCCAAAGAAATGCCCAACTTCAAAATAGGCAGCAGCATAGACAATTGAAAGAGGACTTGATTGAACACATATGACAATTTCACAATGCTTGTCGTCAACTATAGAGGTTAATTATGTTTTTCTTTGTATTAAGTAATTTTGCAAGGAAAAACTACCATTTGTACCCATGAACTTTGCGAACGCTGACAAAAGTACCCATGGAAGAAGAAAAGTGACTTTGTACCCATGAAAGGTTGGATCCGTCTGTCGATAGTACCCGAACATCATTAAAACGTTAGCTCCGTTAACTTAAAAGTCAACATGGCACGTTAAGTGCTTACTTGGCTTTTGAATCAACAGTCTAACGTGTCCAAGTATAAATATACCGTTATAACATCACTTATTTCCCTAATTTATCCTCAACTATTTCCCCAATTTCAATTTGAAAACCCTAATGTCTAGGAGAAGCAGAGGTAACCAATGTTTTTCGAATGGAAGCATCAGCGAAGAAGGGACTTCGTCTTCCAAGAGGGATGAAGAGAAGACTTTGCCTGGAAAATACTTTTGTGGACAGGATGTGGTGTTGCTACAATCTAGAACCTTAACAAATCCAGGGAGATGGTTCGTAAGGTGTCCTCTATGGAAGGTAAGTCCTTTTGCTTTTGTGCTTCTGATCAGATTAACTTATTGTGAATGATTCCTTATTCCTCCCTTTACTACAAACGATGGATTCCAATTATTTTGTATGGGTGGATGAGATTGACGGAGGATGGGAGGGATTGGCAAGAGCCCTTGTTAGAAAAAATCAAGATAGCTCATGTGGTAACCATTAGGTCAATGTCACTGGGAAAAGAAAAGAGATTCAAGAGAATAGTGTGAAGATCTTGTTAAAGATAGGGAAGCTCCAGGGTGAAATTAGAACTATTAGGTCATGGATTATAACTATTTTTTTGAGTTTACTGATTTGTGTAGGGCTGAATCTACTTCAATTAATCAATATGTAACTGTGGTTATGGTGTATGTTGTCCTGGGGTCTTTTTGTGCAACTTTTTGGTTTCAATGATGATGAACTTCGAAGCTGTTTGGTTTTGATGATGATGAACTTCGAAACTCTGTTACTATTTTTACTTATTGTGGAAAAAGTCAAGTTGTATTATGACATTAATGTCCATGATTGTTAATGTATTTGATATTTGTTAGATTGAAGTTAACTCAATTTTGACAAAAAAAAGAAATATAAATGTCGTGATTTGTCTTAATCTAGCCAGAAACATGGTATTGTAAATATATAGCTAAGTTGTAACCTGGAAATGGAACTAAATATTCATTCCATAAACTATAATAAACCTTGAAGTAATTTACTCATATGCAGTTATCAACAAAAGCTTCAAAACGAGGATATGAGTTTGATGTAGCAGTAACAAATCAAATGTACCTAATAGAACCAATACAAACCATGAACATGAAAACATCAAGTTGTGCTGTTTAAGTACTAGGCATAAGTCACAAAAAGACCATAGTATCAGAGTTCATAGAACTCTCACTATAGTAAGTACTTCATCAAAAAACAAATTCACACTGGAAAATCATATTTGTTGGGTGTGAAGTTGCTGCTGCCACTAGAAACTCCGTTGTTGTTGCCACTTGAAGATGCTCTTGTTGGTGGACGGAACCCAGGTACTGGCCATCTGCCTGGTGTTTGAATTGTGGATGGTGGAGTTGGCATGAATCGCATAAATCGTGTAGTGGTCCCTCGACTTGCACCATGCATTGTTTGTCCGGTAACTCTTGGAGGCAGTTGGTTAGTTGGTGATGTAGGCCTAACAACAGAAAGTTGTGGTGTGGTAGGCGTTATGGGAGTAGGTTGTGGTGGGACAGGTCTGAGGGAAGAAGGTTGTGACGGTGGTGGCCTCTTAACGTTTCTCCTTCTAATTGGTCTCTTGGACATGGTTGGATTTATGATAGGCCTAGGTGGCACATATGCAGTAGACGAGTTAGAAGGTGGAGGTTTTACTGCCATAGGTTCTTCAGAAGGATTCACACAATTCAGATCATCAACATTCACCTATAAATGGATAATTGCATTAACTTAAATTTTTAATGCAAGATAAATTTATCTTCATGCCAATAAGTAGAAAAAGAGAGTGGATATAAATGACTTACACTGGGTGAATCTGAACCTGATGCTTCAGCATCTGCTGCCTCCAAAGTCTCTTCCCAATACATCTTTTGCTCTCTGGCAGCATCCTCATCAAGATCATCAACACCCATACCTTCAGTTGTTGTTGTTGCACCCTGATGCTGACTACCACTACCTGCTGCAGCTCCTCCACTAGCCATAGCTTCTTTCTTCTTGTCACATCCTCTGCTGTTATCCACCTGGAAGGTTCTTAAAAAAATTCAAATTAAAAATCAAAAGCCAGGTAAGCACTTAACGTGCCATGTTGGCTTTTAAGTTAACAGAGCTAACGTTTTAATGACGTTCGGGTACTATCGACAGACGGATCCAGCCTTTCATGGGTACAAAGTCACTTCTCTTCTTCCATGGGTACTTTTGTCAGCGTTTGCAAAGTTCATGGGTACAAATGGTAGTTTTTCCATTTTACAAATTAGTGTAATCTCGAATTATATATTGTGTATTATTGTTATATATGAATTTATTTAATATTAATATCTTTTAATAATAAATTATTTTTAAATTTATAAATTTTAAATATATTATTGAAAAAAATTAATTACATTAATTTTAAGTATTTTAATTAATTAATTAAGTGGGACCACAATAGGGACTAAAGTTAGTTCTTCCTAATGGAGAAGAGAGATATGCTTTGAGTTTCTATTTACAACAATGCTAGGGAACCAACTCTATATAAGCCAAGAATCAGCCAACTGATAAACCAGAGGCACTGGTGACTTTAACCGGATGTTGCTACTGATAGGCACACGGATGTTTCTTTTTCTTGTAAATTGGATGGTTTTGGATATAATTTCTATGTTTCATGTGTTACGCATTAATAAAACATAATTAATTATATGGAACCAACTAATGAATGATCAAAACATTTGTTCCGTGATTCTCTCCTAACACTAGCGTATCTTCCCTCATGTTTTGAACGTGGTCAACAATAATTTAACAAACAAATTAAATTATAAATTAATAAAACTAATTATAATTAATTATGTTATTCCATTCTTGGCTGATTATTAGTTGGTTCCATATACTTTTCCTTCTATTTACTGTTTATGACGTAAAAGTTGAGGTGAAATTACTTTTTATGACAGGTGGGCCATAAATAAGAATTGTGGCTATCTTTAAGATCCACAAGATCTTTAGGCTTACTTACCAACCAAATTGACGCATAACTCAGTCAGCTGGATGTCACTTGACAATGATAGGCACATCGTTGCCGAATGTCATGCATAATATCAGGTGGAACTATCATTGCCACACGCACATCTTGATATGGCCGCCATTGAAACTGTGTTAACCCAAAGCAACTCATGGTCAAATAACACTAGATAACCGAAAATATATTAATGTAAATTTTTTTAAAACCTCACCTCATTAATGGATATGTGGTCTATGCGATTCTATTTTGCGACTACACAATGAAATTTTCAATGTTGAGGATTCTCCCATCCCTCCCAACTGCGTTAAATATGTCAAGTTCAGTATTTTAATATGGAAATGTAATTTAGCAGATAAATTTTATATTATGATACAAACATCCGTACTAATGGAAATGAGTAAGACAAATATGGCACGGACATAACAACGAAAGCCTAAGCCATGCCCACGATTGTAGTAAAATGGTACAACCACTTATTTGATCTACTCCGTCACGTGAAGCTTGACATAATCTTCGGTATAAATCGGCGAGGCATGCAGATTCCCAACTTAAATTTTGTTAGTAGTCCAAATTTATTATCAGTGGAAGATATTTTTCGTGGACTAAATTTCGCTGACTTGTATAAACTTAGGCCTTTTTGCTCTAGAGTAGTATATTGCCTATAAATACGCCGGAGGAATGTGAATTTTATTTTGTGTCTAGAAAAATCCGAATCTTCAATTTTAACTCCAAAATTATCCAAGCACAATTGTTTAAGGTTATCAACATCTAAACCATTAACTCCATAGACAAATTCACCATTAATCCGCAAACCTAGATGTACTGCAATATTTCTAACGTCACAGTACATTCTTCATAAGAAAAATGGAAGGTGTGACATTGGTCTCCATCTTTCGACTAATGCAGCAATGAGAGTATGATCTATATTATATTCTGAAATGTTGGCGGCGTATAATATTCTTGCTCTAATCAATTGCAGATGCACCTCTCAATCTAAATCTAATCTCACATGGTTAATGCGCTTCCTAAAATCTCTTAACTCCTGTATTATTTAAATAAACACAAGATCAATACAATTTATTTTATTTTAAAAGCGAAATATTTTACTAATTTATAATTATTTTTATTTAATTTATAAATAATTGTCTACTAAATAACGTATTATTTTTTAAAACAAATATAATCAAGCTAGGAGCTCGTCCACTGCATCATCAAACTTAGCTCCGTCTTTACTTTCCTTTTCATCTTTAGTTTATTCAATGACCTTACCTCACCGGTGTTATACAAGTATAAGGGTGTTTAGTGTATAAACAGATTTATAAACAATAATACTAATAACATTAGAAAATATAAAAAATAAATATTATTACTTAATCAGTCTATTGCAAAGTCGATGAGACATTATTTAAAATTATTTATAACACTAATATACTTAATCTAAAATTAAAATTTCTTTTACAAAAAAAATAAAAATAAAAATAAAAATAATTTCATAATACAACAAAATTAAAATCACCCTCTTTTAAAACGAACTCCTCTACTCATATTTTCAAACCCAACTCCCACGAAGAAATCAAGCAATGCTCTCTCAGTCCCTCTTTTTATATCATTTTCGCACTTCTAAAATATTTCAAAATTTTCAATGTCATAATAATTTAATAAAATAATTTGGTTATGAGTTTAAATTTAGTGTTTTTAGTTCAAAATTGATGCAATATATGTATTTGCAGATTGGTAGGTGACAAAAACACTTTCAACAGTGAAATTATACAAAATACTCATAAAAGAATGAGGTTTGTGTGTCAGAATCTATTTTTGTTTGTGATTTCATGCACCATGACGTTCATCAAGCTTCAAAAGTCAAAGCACGGAGAAACAGTATATTGAAGAGAGTGAGCAATATATTGTACCAGAATCTAGTTATAATTTTTGGTGATTTAATACAATTTGATATCATGCTAATGATTGACTAAAAGAGTATGCAAAATATATTCCAAATTCATCGACAGACTTAAATGCGACCGCCACAGATTGAGCTGTATGTTGAATTTGAAAATGTAGAGGCAGATGATATTCAAAATGATTTAGATATAGAAGATGATATGACTGCAGTGTACGAAGGAATGAACAGTGACAACAAAAAGGACTTCAAAACCACTTATGAAGCTGACGATGAAGACGAAGATGATAATGTGAGAGTCGAGGCAACAACAAAAAATATAGTAGTTCACTAAATATTAGTTTAAATAAATAAAATTATTAGAAATAAATATTTATAATTATAATTTACATCAATATAAAATAATATTATTTCTATTCATCTATAAAAAACATTTACTTATTTAAATACTATACATGAATATAATTAGTATTTATTTTCGAAAATAAATAAACACAAATAATATTTATTTTCGAAAATACATAAATATCAATAATAATATTTATATTTGAAAATAAATAAATATAAATAACATTTATATTCAAAAAAAATTGTAAATAATATTTACATTTATATAAAACAAAATATATAATTATATTAGACAACTAAAAATATTATTCAAAAATATTATTAAAAAAATAATACTAAAATAATAATATTATATTTTCATATAATACTAGCAACAACAAAAATTAAAAAAAAAATAATTCAAATACATAAAAAAAATAAAATTTATCATAAATTGAATGATCCAAATAATTAATGATATGTTTTTCGAATACTATATAATTAGGTATATTTTTAATCACTATAAATTAATAAAAAAAAATTATATAATTCTTTTTTTTTCAAACAACCCTAACTCTAACACTCTTCTTCAGCCTCTTAACTTCTCCTCTTACAATAAAATTATGAAGCATTTAACAACAATACTTATGCATGAAAATGGTCTCGAAAACTCAATTTATAAAGCTTCTTTGAGTGGGAGATTGTCCCCTGCATACAGACCACCTTCAGGCTGCTCGGAAGCTGCTAGGATTCAGAGGCAATATGCCCCCTGCGTATTGTCAGGGCTGTGCCAGCCGTCACCGCAAGCCAACTCACCACATCCCATGCGTGTTTTCGATGCCTGCCACGCCTTTCACGTCCTGGCGTGTTGAAACTGACACCCATAACACGATAAAATACATCTTTTCTCAATATTAAACCAATACACCAATGTAATTTTCATAAAAAAAATATAATTTCTGTAATAATTTTGTTTTTGGAATTTTTTTTAACTTTGCAGCAGGCACGTTACATGAAAAAGCAGCATGGTGTGTGTTTGGATTACAGTTTGCAAACTGAGGTTTGTATAAAATTGATTTTGTAAAATTGATTTTGTAAAATTGATTTTGATTAAAAGTGAGTTAGTATTAACGTGATTTATGTTTGGCAATTTTTATTCAAAATGGATTATAGTAAACTAAATATTGTTTGGATTACATTATTCAAAATTACTTTTAGGTGAAAAATTACAGAAAAGGACATGGATTTAAATAATTATTTTATATTATCTTATAATTTTATTTTAAATATTTAAATAAATTTTAATATTTTTTTAGTACTCTCAATATTCTTTAGTACTCTAATAGGATTAATAGAATATAATACAAAGTAAAAAAAATATTCCATGTATAAAAGAAATAATAATAACAGTAAAAAAATTCATATAAACAAAAAAACAGAAGTTTTATAAAAAACAATAATATGCATAAGAGAGTATTAGAAAAAATATTATAAAAAAAACAAACATATAAATAATGAAGGACATAATTGGTACATAGAACATATTTTTTAAGAGAAAAGCTTAGTATACAAGCGATTAGGGCTTGTAACTATTACAAGTTCATTAACGCCTAATCCACTAAAACGCGCTGCAACTTCTACGTCACTTACACGCGCTATACAAAGATCCCGCATTTGTATAACTACCAAATTTAAAAGATTTGTTTCCTTCTTTGTTTTCTTTCTTTTCAAATTTCATCGTTCTTCTTCTCGCGCGTCTTCCCCTGGTTTTTCGATCGTTCTTTTCCTCTCCTTTCTCATTGGTTTGTTCTTCGTCATTGACGTTAGTTTTTCTCTCTATAACTCCAGCTTCGTTTTGACATGGTGTATTTATAGTTTTTGACATGGTGTATTCTGCAACCTCTCTGTTGTTGATGACCAGTTTGTTCCGAAAGTTGGAATGACATTTACCACCCTTGAAGATGCTGAAAAATTTTACAGAACTATACCAAGGTTGCAGATTTTTCTACAAGAGTTCAGAGCACAAATAGAAAGGAAAACGAGATTAAGAATCAATTGATTACATGTAGCAGAGAGGGAAAATGAAACTCTCATTGCAAAGACTCATTTGATAGGAATTGGAATGATTTTCTGCTAAACTTTGGTCTTGTGGACAACAAGTGGCTTTCATGTAGTGTTGGGTTAAAATCTGCAGCAGAGGTGTAAATTTAATTTTTTATCAGGTGTATTTATAGTCTGTGTTTGGGTGTATTATGCAGATCTCTATGCAGACCGTCATATATGGGTTTCAATCTATCTGATCACCATTTCATATTATAGTACCTGTAAATCAGAAATTTTGAATACACCAGAGAGAGTTTAATTAATTTTGGTCTTGTGGACAACAAGTGGCTTTCAGGTAGTGTTGGGTTAAAATCTGTAGCAGGGGTGTAAATTTAATTTTTTATCGGGTGTATTTATAGTTTGTGTTTGGGTGTATTATGCAGATCTCTATGTAGACCGTCATATATGGGTTCCAATCTATCTGGATCACCACTTCATATTATAGTACCTGTAAATCAGACATTTTGAATACACCAGAGAGAGTTTAATTAATTTTGGTCTTGTGGACAACAAGTGGCTTTCAGGTAGGGTTGGGTTAAAATCTGCAGCAGGGGTGTAAATTTAATTTTTTATCGGGTGTATTTATAGTCTGTGTTTGGGTGTATTATGCAGATCTCTATGCAGACCGTCATATATGGGTTCCAATCTATCTGGATCACCACTTCATATTATAGTACCTGTAAATCAGAAATTTTGAATACACCAGAGAGAGTTTAATTAATTTTGGTCTTGTGGACAACAAGTGGCTTTCAGGTAGTGTTGGGTTAAAATCTGCAGCAGAGGTGTAAATTTAATTTTTTATCGGGTGTATTTATAGTCTGTGTTTGGGTGTATTATGCAGATCTCTATGCAGACCGTCATATATGGGTTCCAATCTATCTGGATCACCACTTCATATTATAGTACCTGTAAATCAGAAATTTTGAATACACCAGAGAGAGTTTAATTATGGAAAAAAAATTACTTATAATTGGATCAAATATATTTACACCATGTGTTCAATTTCTTGGAACAAGAAGTTCAATAAAACCTAGAAGAACATAGAAAAACAGTAAAACATAGTTCTTCGATTTCGAAATCAGAAACAGAAATGTGGAAAATGTACAAGATGAGTAAAACAATAACGTACCTTGAGTAATATTTTGTTGATGGTTTCTGCTATTATTCGCGACGAGTTCAAATGTCTCTTCAGTTTGGAATGTTGCTCGAAACTTGAGGATTTGTGTTATCTTTGAAGGAGAAGAGGAAGAGTGAGCCATAACGAGCGGTTTTTTCGAAGCGTAATCGTTCGAGTGACGCGCGTGAAATTGACGCTCCATTTAAAGGGAGGGAGTGCGCGTAGATTAAACTTGAGTTGAGCCAACTTGTAAGGATTGTATGCGTTATTTGCTTGTATGTGTAGCGGTGCCCATTTTTTAATTCAACGTGAAAAGCTAAACGGAAAAGCTAGAATTTATAGCTTTTGGTAAATCTGGGTTGAACATAGAAATCACTTCTGCGTTTAGAGTACAAAAATGTTGCCAAACACAAAGATGAAACGTTCAAGAAGCTCAAACGCGCTTTTCTCTTCTCCAACGCAAATCCAAACACACCTATGCTAGACAATGCAACAAGAGTTCATAAGAGAAGAAATTAGCACACGTGTCACGCTAGAGTTAAAACTATGGATAAGTGAAGAACGCGACACATCTTGTATCACCTTTTACTGTAACAAGCTCTGACAACGTCACATTATTGTAACCCAATTTCAAAAATCGAAAATTTCTGTTTATTTTTCCTACGAATACCCCAAGTGTAAATTTTTTACTTTTATAAGCTATGTATTTATTTATTTTTTAATTGACAACCCTGTATGGTTGCCATTTACCTAATTGCACCACCACAAACCTCTCTAAGCCCTGTACCCTAAAAACAGCATATAACCTAATTATTGGAACCATGCAAGCAGAGTTTTTGCACCAACCATCTTTTAGGATATTCCCTTTTAATTTTGTTTCCTCAACGTTCTCAAAACCTGGACTTAAAAGGAACCTACTTGTTCATCTTCGTTTTTTTCAGCTTTGCTTTATTCATTCATAAAAACTCTTGAGGCCTTAGCTTCTTCACATTCATTCATTCATTTATTCATTCATGTAAGAATTAATAATACTAACAATGTTGGCGTGATCATATATTATTGTGATGTGTTATACAGTTTCATCATTCATTTGATAACAATCAAGGCTCACTATTTATTAATCTTGCAGATATATACACATAGATATTATTCATATTGCTGTCATTGTAAGAAAGAAGAGAAGAGAAAGAATATATTGTTATTGTTATAATAATAATTATTATCATCAGAAGAAGAATGAGCTTCAGAGTAAGAGAATCACAAAAGGAATTGGGGTCTCCAAGGGGAGAGATTGGAGAGATAGATACAAGGGCTCCATTCCAATCTGTGAAAGCTGCTGTTACTTTATTTGGTGAGGTAGCAGTTCCAAAATCTTCTTCTATCAAGAGGAAATCCTCTGAGGTAATTTAACAAACACCTATCATGCATGCCAAATGTAATATCTTGTTCTATTACCTTGATCACATTTCAGGCTACATAAACTGGGAATTTTCATTTTAGTAATAATTTTTGGCGTATACGTAACATAGTTGCCATAAATATACGGCATATCGACTTAAAGTACCATGATAGATATGTTTGAAGAAATATGTTTTTTTATCTGTATTTCAACATGATCGTTTATCGTAAAAACATTGTTGAAACAACCTTTTTTTTTTCCCTTCTTGAGATAAGAGATGTTAACAAAATAATGAAATACAATTGAAAATGCTTGACTTAGAAGATTATTATTTTTCTTACACTAAGATGTTATCTTTTTTTTTCTCCCGTTTTTCCTCAAAAGAAATCATTTTACCACTTAGCTGTAAAAAAAATGCACATTTTTTTTTCTTTTAATTAGAGGAACGTTTGGTCCTTTTTAATTTTTTTATAGAATCAAATGTGAATTTCATTTTCATTTTCTTTTCCTCTTTCTTTTCACATTTATCAACAATGTACTCAACTACTCCCTTATTTTTATAATGAGGTCATTCATACCTTATACATTAATATTCATACTCCATTCATTTCATACCAAATAACACCCAACTAGTTTTTATCATATTCAGTTATGAAAAAATAAATTATACATACAATAATTGATATAAGTAATTTCTTCCACAACTAATCTGAACACTCCCTACAAGAGCCTTCAATGTGTTTGTAGAAATGCTTGTTCAAGATGCTATTAGGATACAATTTAAAAAGTCTCAATTTTTTGTGTTTGGCAGAATGTACTGGAAAAGGAGACACAACTTCTGTTGGCTCAAAGAGAACTAAACATGATAAAGAAACAGCTTGGCAGTGCTGAGAATACAAAATCTAAAGCACTTGCTGAGCTTGAGAGGGCCAATGTGACACTGCAGGACTTGACAAAGAAGCTCATCAGTGTCAGAGAATCTAAGGAGACGGCAATAGAGGCAGCCGAAGTCGTGAAGAACAAGGCCAAAATACTCGAGGAACAACTGTCCCAGAAAGCTATAGGATATGAAGCTTGGAAAAGAGAACTAGAGCAAGCAAGAAAGGAGTATCAAACAACTGTGAAGGAACTAGATGCTTCCAAGCAAGAACTCAACCAGATAAGGCAAGACTTCGATGCAGCTTTGGAGGCAAAGTTGGCTGCATTCCAAACTGCAGGGGAAGCTCAACGCTCCACGAAGATGAACTTGGAAAAAGTCAATGAAATGTCAAATGAAATCGCAAACATGAAGGCATCAATTGAACAGCTGAAGCTTCAAACTCTAAAAGCACAAGAAGAACAGGTACAGGTCATGCAGGAAAGGGAAAGCCAACTAAGCTATTACATAACCGCAAAGGAAGATGCGCAGGCAAAGTTGACGGCCTTAAAGGCCGAATATGACCCTGAACTAACAGCAAGCCTAGAGGTGAAACTGGCCGAAACAAGTGCAGAGATTCAGCTTCTTCAGGAGCAGATGAGGGAGGCACATGCTTCTGAAATGGAATCTGTGAGACAAATGACTGATGAGATTAAACAAGCTACAAAGATGCTGCATGAAGTTGTTGCAGAAGAAAATTCCCTGAGAGAATTAGTTGCTTCTCTTAGGACAGAATTAGAACAAGTGAAGAGAGACCAAGAAGAACTTAAGGAGAAGCAACAGGCGGCAGAAGCTCTTGCTGCCAGCCTCACCAGTGAACTACAAACTATCAAGGAAGAGGCAGGGCCTGACCCTGGTTCTGTGGAGGAAGTTGATCTCACTCAAGAGATGAGTTTGAAGATTCAGGAGCTAGCATTGGAGACAGAAAGTGCAAAAAGGGAAGAAGAAGAATTGAGAGTACAAACCGAAGAGCTGAAGCGAGAAGCTGAAAAAGCTCAGGCCATGGCTGAAGAATTAGGGAGAAAGCTGGAGGATGCCCTTAGAGAGGCTGAAGAATCAAAAGCAGCAGAACGGAAAGCGATTCAGGAAATGAAAACATTGTCTGATATGCGAGGGAGAGTCTCCGATGCAGATTCTAATTCTAATGCTAATGCTAATGCTAATAGCAAGATTGTATTATCAGTCAAGGAGTTTGCAGCTTTGAGTGGAAAGATCAAGGAATCCGAAGATTTGATTGAGAGGACAGAAGCAGCTGCACATGCTCAGGTGGAAGCAATCAATGCACGGAAAAGAGAAGTGGACAAGAAAGTAGAAGCTAACCTGAAAGCAATTGAAGAAATTAAGGCTGCAACAGATATGGCTCTTAGGAATGCAGAGATGGCAGATTCTGCGAAAGAAGCAGTCGAAGATGAGCTAAGAAGGTGGCGTGAAGAACAAAACAGCGATATGGACTATGCAGAAAATTCTGCAAGATCAATCTCCTTGCACATCTAGAAGGCTATAGAAAGTCAAAGATCAGATATTTAGATGGTGTTCAATCTATAATCAAAAGGAGCAAAAGGGAACCATATTGGTCGTAGCATTTCAAATTTTGCCCTTTCTCTTTTGGATTTGGGAGGTTCCTTTCAACTACATGTCCATGATGATCATTTTATCGATCAACAGCTTCCATAAAACAATTTGCAAATGCAGATAAGCTCATTGTCAAAATCTGTTTTAAAGTTTTGGGTTCCTAGGACCCTTAAAACTTCCAAAAACTAAAAAAATAAAAAAAAAAAATCAATGGTTTAGGAGAAACATTTAGATTTAGCTTCTCTTTAGATTTGCTTCTTTACTTTGCAAAATTATAAAAAGCTGAAGATGATGATTGAGTGCAGGAAATGAAGGACATTTGCAATTTGTTTCCAAATGAGGCACCAAAATGGACAAGGCCAGCTTCTGGTAATGGTGCATTGATGATCTTGTAAAGTGTAAACCATGCAAATAGAAAGTGCATACTATTTTGTTTTGTTCTTATTTCCAAATTCCAACTCCCATCATGTATTTATTCATAAATTTGTTTATGAAGAAAATTTTTCCTAATCTATTACTCCAATGTTTAGATCCTGAAAAGATCCATCCTCACTAGAATACTCCAACTACATGAAAAGAATTATTATCATTCACATTTATTGATATAGAATTCATTTTGGTAAATATCAAACAATATCAATTAACCTAACGTGCTTGGGACTAAGTATCAATTGAGACAACATAAAACTCATACATTTTACATCCAATTAATTGCTTTTCAAATTCATCTAAATGGTTTGTAATTAGTAGTATTTTGTTTTTTGAAAAAATCTATGCATCAAGTATAAAAGAACATGTTGAAATATTACAAATAAAGTACAAAGGTAAGACATTTAAGGAAAAACAACAAAAATTTTCCTTTGTGAATAAATGGAATAGTATATTTAATCATATTAATAATTAGACCCCTTTTCCCAAGTCCAACCCTACAAATTGCAAGAGTAGACAAATATAAATTGAGAAGGCAAACCATGGAAAGTTGAGATGGAACACATTACGTCATAAACAAAATACTATATTTGACATTTCTCTATTGTATATTTAAAGCTGGGGTATCCACTTTATTCCAACTACTACTGAATTCCTCAACCTTAACATAAAAGCTAAACTAATTCTGCAGAATCCTAATGTTTAAGCAATGTGAATGTTCCCCTTGACTACACATAGATTGGTTCAAATGGTTAAACAGGACAAACCATTTTAACTCATCAGTGCACATCCTGAATGAAAGATACTCCGTCGGTTCCTTTTCATCTATCACTGTTAATTTCCGGCACATCCACGGATCAATGTATCCAGAAAACAATACAATTAATATGTATCAGAAAGTAATAGTAACAGATAAAAAGCAAACAAAGGGAGTAACTAACAAACCGTCAAAACGCCCAAGCTACTTCAGTAGTTCAGTCACCATTGATTTTGAGGCCATCTAGTGAATCTGAAACTCCATTGCAGTTCTCAAACTTGTGCAACTCTGACTCTATAGTCTTGGCAATCTCTACTTCCTCAGCTGGAGGCTCGGGGAAATCTACATGGAAGGATCCCTGCTTGATGGGTTCGACCTTTTCATGGATCCTGGATTGCTCCTTGATGTAATTGTAGAGTTCTTGGTGGAAGGGATGATCTAAGGAATAGCAGTTCTCACTGCTGCCCTCTGAGCGTCTGGAAGATCCGGAGCCTTCTTTTCTACAGAAATGTGGTAAAGATGCCTCGTCCATTATCTGCATGCCAAATTTTGATTTTTAAATTCTATCAAACCATATAAGATAAGGCAATAAATGAAGATATTTTTTTCTGAAACAATACAAGCATTTTGAGGAGATTAACCTGTGCTACAACTACTTTTTATAGGAAAAATGCAAACACGAATATGCAAAGAGAAACATAAATAAGATTACAATATCTGCTTTGGGAAGCACATATTTCAGTAATGCTTTTTGAGGAATCATACAGAAACCAAAAAGTTTACCTGCAACAGCTCTTCTCGCCCACAACCCGGTAAGACTTGCACTTTTCTTCTTGTCCTTTCTTGCAAAAGTGGCTTCACTACCTGCTAATGCTAAATGTTTAACATTATGCTGATATTTCAAATAGGTGCTCAACTTAAACTAATATGCCATGAATATCACAAGAGTAACCAAGTCGCAAGACGAAATATCTTCTCACCTTCCAACATGCTGAAAATATATATGGGGCATTTACAATGTAATATGTATTTGTCTTCTCAGGGTAGTTCAGATCATCAATGGATGATATTATTGTTAACAACTGCAATGACATGAATGACAACTTAGTAACAGTATTATATATAAAGAGAAATGTTATTAACAAGGAGGAAAGGATATTACAATAGCCCTCGAGTCCTCAATAAAAAAGAAAAGCATAGCTCAACAATATTAGAAATATCCAAAAACAAATAAAACCAGTTGACAAAGGTTTTCTGGCCTAAAATCAGAATCTTGGAGTGCAATTGAGCATGTCATTTCAGTAATGCCAAAGGTTACTTATAGTGACATGTGAGTATTCAATTCTTTCTCCCTATCTTAATTATAATAAATAAATAAATAAATTCTATATGTTCTCAGATTTATTCAGTATACCAATTCTGAATTGCTTTTACAAACTTACTATTCAAATATTTACTCTCTTTTTCTTTTTCTCTTTTAGGATTAATATATTAAATACATACCATTCACATCAAACCATCACGCTTCTTATTTTAACATCAAAATTCATTGTTAATACATTGAATTCACAAGTAGAGCAACTGTGCCGGACCAAGTAGCTACATGAAATAAATGTACCTTAATTTGGTTCAAGGCCGAGAACTTCAGACCAGTCATATCCAAAACTTTTACACATGTGGTAATAGGTTGTCCATGTTTCTTTGATGAAGAAGGCTACAGACAAATATGGGTAAAAACTCAATGAAATGGCAGAAGCTAAACTACCAAACTAATCTTAGAAGAATCCAAAGACTAATACTCACCAAGACCACACGGTCACGATATTCATTGATCTGAATGTGAGACTGAACATAATAATGAACCTGCGGATCATACAAGATCAGGATACAGTTAGAAGTCAAATAGTGCCTCCCAACAGACCAATGTTTCTCTTCCTTTCTCTAATAAATT
Source organism: Arachis hypogaea (assembly GCF_003086295.3). Lineage (NCBI taxonomy): Eukaryota > Viridiplantae > Streptophyta > Magnoliopsida > Fabales > Fabaceae > Arachis > Arachis hypogaea. The sequence goes on along the minus strand of NC_092039.1, from coordinate 7,116,730 downwards.
GAACTTACAGATGCTTTGTCAAATGTGCTAAGCCCAACACCAATTGCAAAGACAGGAAGACCCTGGAATTGATCACAGAGAAAGAGAGAGGGGAAAAAAGAAACAGAGATAAGACAATTATATAAATTTGATTTAGGAGAATACAATGTGTGCTGAACTGCAAATATAGCATAACTCGCACATGTTGACAAGAAAATACATTCAGAAGTGACCGAGATGACATGGGATACCAACAAAAAAAAAATTATGTTTCAGAATGAGCACCTCTCTTGAGTAACCTGACAATCCTATTAGTTGTGAATCGCGAATTGATCTGTATAAATCAGGCGGGACTATTGGTTTCTGAAAATGAAACATCATCGAGAATAACCAAGTAAAAACTCATAGCCATTTGTCAACAAGGTCTTGCTAAGTATATAAAGGGGATTCTAAAGATCTAACTAAAAAAGAAAAATGAACAAATTAAGGAAACAGAAACAATAAGTTAAAAGGATCATCAAAAACATAAACTTACGGATAAAATGTTGTCAATCTCATTTTGTACTCTCCAATTTAGAGAATCAACTAACTGCAACATGATAGAGCAATTATGTTACGGAAAATTCATAGTTTTTACAACAATTAAGAACATACTTGCTTAGCACTAAACAACATAACAATTGGCTTAAGTATGTCTTACCATTTTATGAGCCTTGGAAGCATTCCACTCCCTTGCTTTCAGAAATCGTACTAAGGTTTCAGTCACATATCCTTGATGAACATTCTGCATATCACCCAGGATTAAATTCCAAAAGGGGAACATTTAGGTGCACTTTATGAAATTTGCATCCATCCAGAAAAAGAAGAAATTATTAATACAACTATGAATAAATAAATCCTTCAAGCAAATTAGTGAATAGTGTTAAAGATATACAGTGCTACATTGATTGAAACTTCAAAACTTGAAAATCAGATCTCAATTTATCCCCTTCCTACTAAATCAATACAAACTATAAATCCCACCAAAAAGCATGCAGGAGAATAGCAGCACTAATTAGTTAACAACATGAATGAAACATTCAAAATTACTTTAACCATCATGACTCCAAATGGCCACACTAGACACAATCCACCGAAAAGGAACTAATAGAGAATAATTTACACAGCCACACAGTACAGAGAGATCAAAACCAGCACATGTTGAAAACAAGCAAAAACTATACCAGATAACAAAAAGGGGCAGCTTAGAATGAATAATTCAGAATGTTGAAATCAGATCAGAATGAGTATCTAGAAACAATAGATAAAGAAAGATAGAAAATGGGTTACCTGAAAGGTTCTCTGCAATGGCTCCTCAACTAAGCATAATTACAAAAAGAGAAAAGAAGCAAATTTTTAACATGAGCATAAAAAAAAGGGGGAAAAGTGAGAGACCCAGATGAGAAAAAAGAGCAAGGATTAAGAGAGAGATGAAAAAGGTGAGACCTTGATCCATGAGAGATTTGAGGTTGTTGAGGGCATCCTGGGAAACATCCCCCATTTGTTGCTGTTGATTCTTTTTGAGTTCTTTGAGAAATGAGGAAGAGAAATCAGAAGCAACAGCAACACCAACCCAGAATTAGTGTAGCTTCAAATTCACTGTGTCTGTGTTGTTTGTTTGTTTGTTGCACCTCTCCGTTACTGTGAAGAGAGAGCAAAACCGAAACTTGAAGGAAAAAAAAAGAAAAGAAAAGAAAAGAAAAGAAAAATGAAAAGGAGAAAATATAGTGAGAATCTACTAAGACAGATTGAAAAAGAAAATATATAACAGTGAGTGAAGAGTGCAGTGAGGACCCAAGATTCAGGCATGGTGGGCCTACACCACCACTCATCTCTCTTCCACTTTCCACCAACATGATTATATATATTTTAATCTCTGAAAAATTACAACCTTGACAATTTAAATTGTTTTTAGAGAAAAAGGAAATACATTATTTTTACTTTTAATTATTCTGTTCATATTTATAATTCTACCAAAATTATAATTAAATTTTTATATTTTTCTTTTTGATTGGATTTTTATATTATTTTTAATTTTGTAATTAAATTATTTTTATGTCAAAAACGTTAAAATTAACAGAATATTTTTTATAAAAAAATATGTGATCAAAGATTTAATTAAAATATTAAATTTTTACTTGTGATACTTTTAATTTGTAAATAAATATTTAATTAATTCTTATTTTTTATAATAAAAAAGATATAATTATAAAATTAAAAGTAATATAAAAAATTTAATTAAAAAAATTATAAAATTTAATTATAAATTTAATAAAATTATTAACACCAACAAAATAATTAAAATTTATTTTTATAAAAATAAAAAATATTTTAAATTTTATTCTAATATAAGTATAATAGAAGATGCCAAATTATTAGCGTCATATTTCAGAATATTAAATTGAACAAATTTTTCTCATAAAAAATTAAAAATGCTATAGATAATATATTATTAAAAGACTGAACTTAAATTTTGTATCCACAAAATATTAATAAATAATTATTTATATTTATAAAAAACTAAAATCCTGATAAATTTATTCACAAATAAAATTAATGTTTGAATATTCTGTCATATGAAAATTATTTTCGTTAAAGTAAAATAATTTGTTAATTAATTTATCGAATTTTAAATTTCATAAATAAAAATAATAATTTATTATAATTTGCCTTTCCACTCAAAATTTTTCACTTGTTTCAGATCATTAAACAACTGATACTAACTATGTAAAATCGTTGTCCTTATTATTAACTAGTGTATTAATAGAAATTAATGTAACTACTAAACTACCTTTATAAAAATTAAATATGGATAATAATGATAATAATAACAAAAATAAATTTGAGATAATCAAGATGATAAATATGCTAAAATTAAAAGGTCATGCATTTAATTTTTTTTGTGGTTAGCAAAATATTTTTTTAAGAATTATATACCAATTTTTTTCATATCACCATTATATATAGCATAAAAGTATAGATATAGATGATTATAAATAATCAGGTATATTAGAGTTCTCAATATATTAATTTATTCAAATAAACTACTTTATTACCAAAAGAAAGAGAAAGAAAATCACTAGAAATTGTCTACTTAATTTTACGGATTTTTTTAAATAAATAAAATAAATATTTTATTTATTAAAATATATAATTTATAGTGTTTTTATCGATTTACATAGTCTTACGTATATTATTTATAGTATAAACGAAATAAGATTATGAATATCTTACATTGAAATAAGATTTAGATGTGCATATATAAAGAACTTGTTTAAAGTTCCTCTTTTGTTATTTTTTCTTTCTCTATTACCTTTATTTCTTCTTTTCTTGAACGTTTTTCTTAATATTTGTGAGATACTCAAGTTTTATATTGTTCGCGGACACACAGAACGAAGACATTAATTGCATGAACGTGACTTAACACATTGTGAAAGTGATCAACTTCGAAATTACTTTTGAGTCTGTGCCTCCCAGCCCTTCCTGACAAACAACTATTGTAGCCTCTTGTAAGTGCATCTGTGATAGTCGTTGGGTACAACTAATAACTCCAAAATCTGTTGCGGAGCAGACAGAAGATACCGAACTAATCTACCTACCGAAGTCTCTGATATGAAGTCCTCATCCTTATTATTGTCGGCAATATATTCTTTGTCAGACTTCTCACCGTCCATTTCTATGGACATCTCCGGACTAGCACAATACAGGGGGCGGTACAAGAGGTGGATCATCTTAGACAAAATTCGCGTTAACAGAACCACTACCGCCAACATTGCTGACCTTCACAGAAAACTCCATCACTTGTTCAAGTATGATTCTCTCGTGGACATCAAACATGAGCCGCACATGTTCATTGCCAACGAGCCAAAACAGGAGAAATCAAAATACTCCAGTAGCAACCTATCACTTAATACCCCTCAAGAATAGTTATCAAGTGTTGGTGTATAAAAAGAGATCAGTTTTGTTAGGGTTGTGAATATGATTCCTTTTCATTCTGTAAACATTATTTTTCATTCAATAAAAGTTACTCTAGTAATTCTTTAAGATTCTCTTCTTCTTTTATGGTATCACGACTTCAGGTTTTTCTCAACCATGGATGCATCTCCATATTCATCTAATAATTCACCTCTTAGGACCAACAACAACAACAATTCAAATCCTAAAAATTCTGCCAACACCAACAACCATAATCTTCTTGCTAATCTCAATTCCTTTTCTTTTCCACCTCAGTTGTTCAACTCCCGACCTTTTACTCCAAATAGTGATAAATTGGGAGAAAAAAATCACAAAATTTGGCAACAACAAGCATTGGCGGCAGTTCGAGGTCAGCTTTTGGAAAATCATCTCTATAAAGATCGTGTTCCTCCCAGATTCACTACGATTGAAGATCAATAAAATGAAATCGAGTCATTAGCATATACCCAATGGCTTCAAGATGATTATAATCTCCAGTCTTGGCTTATGGTATCTATTGATCGTGTATTCAAAACCAGAATGGTTGGTTGCTCTTTCAGTCATAAAATTTGGGACAGAATTGAACAATATTTTAAGGAATCTACCAAATATTGTGTGAAACAGCTCAGAGCACAAATAAAGATTATCAAGAAGCAAGGTTCAACAGCTTCTGAATGTATTTCAAAGATTAAGAAAATTGTAGATTCTTTAGCAGCTTTAGACTCCCCTTTAATTGTTGAATAACATGTTGATGCCCTGCTTGAGGAATTGAATGAAGAATATCAAATTTTAATTCATACCGTCAATTCCAAACGAGAAATTTTCAGCCTTTATGAGGTTGAAACTCAAATTTTAACCTTTGATAATATGCTTGACAAATTCCAGAAATTCACAACCTCTATGATTCAAGCTAATATCTCTCAGAGTTCATTTCCTTCCAATTCCAATTCAGGTCGTGGTTTTGGAGGAAGAAAAGGTAGAGGTGGTAGGTTTTCACGAGAAGGTAAATCCTTTATCAATCAGAATAGGCCACAATGCCAGATATGTGGTAGATTTGGTCATATTACTTGGCATTGTTTCAACAGATTCAATCAGCATATACCTCCTCCATCACAAAATTTTCCGACTCCCTCTTCCACCTCCTTCACCAATTCACCAAACTCTTCTAATATATCACAAGTCAACACCACTACAACTACACCACTACCACCCCCTCCATCTTTTCATCATCCTACTGCCTACATAGCTACTTCAAGATCTATTGCTGACTCCTTGTGGTACTCAGATACTGGTGCTTCCCACCCCATTACTCCTGATTCATCTTCGTTTATCACATCCTCAGATTATTCAGGCTCTGACCAAGTTCAAATTGGGAATGGCTCAGGTTTGCATATATCTAAAATTGGTACTTCTTGATTATATGTTTATGATTCTAATAGATATTTTAGATTACAATAATTAATTTATTTTCCAGAAATCACCAAAAATCTTATTAGTGTCTCCAAATTTGTTGAAGATAATGATGTTTATTTTCAATTTTATGTTCATGTGTGTTTTGTTAAATGCCAACAAACTGACAAAGTGCTTTTTCAAGGACATAAATAGGGTGGCATTTACAGATTTTTCAATGTTACTGTTCCTAATTTTTTTCTAGATTCTTTACAATCTTGTACTTTTATTTCTTCTAAAGTTTCTTTGGACTTGTAGCATAAAAGACTTGGCCACACAACCAAGAAAATTGTACTCACAATTCTATCAAGTTGTAATATTGACATGGACAATAATAAAGAAATTTTGATTTTTGGTGTGTGTGAAAACTGTATGCATGCTAAAATGCGTAAATTGCCTTTTATTTCCTCACTTACTGTCTACAATGCACCTCTCCAACTTGTTTAATCCGATGTTTGGGGTCCAGCACCCATTGTATCACACTTAGAATTTTGTTATTATGTTACCTTTATTGATGCATATTCTCGATATACTTTTCTTTTTTTTACTTGTCTCTAAATCTCAAGTTCTGTTAGCTTTCAAACAGTTTAAACAAGAAATGGAGAATCTTACAAACCATAAAATAAAAACTTTTCAGTCTGATAATGGTGGAGAGTACACTTCTCATCAGTTCAGTCAATTCTTGGTCAATGAAGGTATTGTTCAAAAGTTTAGTTGTCTTTACACTCCATAACAAAATGGCAGGGCAGAGAGAAAACATAGGCACTTCATTGAAATGAGTATTGCCATGTTATCTACAGCCTCTATGCCATTTATTTTCTGGGATGAGGCTGTTTTAACAGCTACTTAATTAATCGCATCCCAACTCCAATTTCGGACAACAAATCTCCTTACGAGACCTTGTTTAACACTGTCCCTGATTATACTTCTCTAAGAATTTTTGGTAGTAGCTGTTTTTCTCTTTTAAGGCCTTACAACAAAACAAAGATGGATTTTAGATCTCATAAATGTGTCTTTCTTGGTTATACCCCAAACTCAAAAGACTACAAATGCCTTTCATTTTGTGATAAACTTTATACCACAAGACATATTCAATTTGATGAAGTCTCCTTTCCTTACAAGGAACTATTTGTTAAAATTGATAAGAATGACTCCTCTAGAGATTTTGATAAATCTAGTTCTTTTAACCATTTTATTTCTGGTATAGGTTATGTTTTAGGCTTTTCATCTCATAGTTCGTCTATTTTAAATATTCAGTATATAAATTGTAATCCTAGCGATATTAGTAGTCATAATCCAAGTACTCCTACTAATTCTAATTCCATACACTGTGATATTGAAACACATCCTATTCCCATCTCTAGGATACAAATCTGGCCTCCACCTATTGACTCTAATAATAATAATAATAATAATAATAATAATAATAATAATAATAATAATAATTCTGCATCCGTTCTTACATCTGTAAATGCTTTTATATCTCTTAAACCTCTAAATTAACATGCCATGCTCACCAAGTCTAAAACTGAAAATTTTAAATCCAAAGCCTTAATTAATAATATGTTGATTTTAAAGTTTTATATGAAACACCTCCTAAAATACCTAGTGCTGCATTGGCTATTTCTCATTGAAAAAATGCTATGCATGAGGAGTATGATGCCTTAATCGGAAATAAAACCTCAAAATGCCAAAATTATTGGATCTAAATAGGTTTTCACTATAAAAAAGGCTTTCTGATGGCACCATACAAAAGTACAAAGCCAGATTGGTGGCTTAAGGCTTCCACCAATCTAAAGGCTTTGATTTTAAACAGGTGTTTAGTCCTGTTATCAGACCTACCATGATTCAAATTGCGTTAAGTATAGCTTTATCTAAAGACTGATTTATAAGACAACTGGATTTTAATAATATTTTTTTAATGGTGACTTACATAAAACTATATATATGCATCAACCTATTGGTTTCTGTCATGATTCTGACAGTTTAGTGTGTAAATTAAATAAAGCCTTTTAAGGCCTCAAGTAGGCTCCAAGAGAATGGTTTCTAAAGATTAGCAATATTCTAAATAAGTTTGGCTTTGTTAGTACTAAGTCTGATATATCTTTATTCATCAAACATGACTCTCATTATGTCATTTATATTCTATGTTATGTTAATGACATTATCATCATTGGTAATGATTCAAATGAAATTAATGTTATGATACAAAAGTTAAATAAGATTTTTACTCTCAAAGACTTAGGAGAGTTATCCTACTTTCTTGGTATTGAGGTTCATAAAACTGAAACTAGACAATTTCATTTATCCAAAACTAAATACATTAAAGACCTACTATCTAAATTAGGAATGAGTGCGGCAAGTGCTATGCCTACTCCTATGATCTCCTCTTTGCAGTTACTGTCTATAGGTTCAAAACAATTTAAGTATCTGAAACTCTTTAGATCTGTGGTAGGTACATTGCAATATATTACCATCACTAAGCCTGACTTGAGTTTTGCTGTAAGGAAGGTTTCTCAATTCATGCACAGCCTTTTACTTGCTCACTCGAAGGCTGTAAAGAGAATTTAAGATACCTTCAAGGAATACAAGAACATGGTTTGCTCTTACATAAATGCAACGACTATAGGTTGTATGGTTTTTCTGATTCTGACAGGGTAGCAGATTTAGAGGATCGGAGGTCTGTTTCAGGTTATTGTGTCTTCTTGGAAACTAATTTAGTTACTTAATCTTGCAGAAAACAAACAACTATAAGTAGGTCTTCAACTGAGGCAGAATTTTGAAGCTTGGCAGCTGTGAAGCAGAGATTATATGGGTGAAGAATTTGTTGTCTGAGTTGAAGATTGCATTGACTATTGCTCCATCAATATTTTGTGACAATTTAAACACTGTTTTGCTCACTGCAAATCCAGTCTTACATGACAAAACGAAGTATTTTCAGTTAGATATCCAAATTGTTCGAAAAAAGATCAACAACAAGTCATTGTAAGTTGTACATATTCCTGGAATTGAACAAGTTATTGAAATTTTAACAAAATTTTTGTCGGTAACCAATTATGAAAGGCTCAAAAACATGCTGAGAATTGTTCCAAAGAGCAACTTGAGCTTAAGGGGTGTATTGAGAACAATAGCCCAAAATATAAGCTTAGCTAGTAATAATCAACTGTAATCTAATAAAAAATGAACCAATAGCAGTCCATCAGTTAATACCCCTTAAGAATAATTAACAAGTGTGGGTGTATAAAAAAGGGATCGGTTTTGTTAGGATTGTGAACATGATTCTTTTTCATTCTGTAAATATTCTTTTTTATTTAATAAAAATTACTCTAATAATTCTTTAAATTCTTTTCTTCTTTTATAAACAATTTAACTTTGAGTATATTTCGTTTATATCATAAATGAAATACGTGAATTTTACTCTATCTCATATATCATGTGTGCAAACATGATACATGCAACTAATCTATAATGTGTCTTATCTTATTTATATTATAAATAAAATATACTATAAAATAAAAGATAATATTTCAATAAATAACATAAATAAAAAATAGATTTTAATAATAAAATTATAAATTACATATTTTAATAAAATAAAATATTTATTTTATTTATTTATTTAAAAAATCCGTGATTTTACTTTCTTTCTTTCTTGTGGTACCAAACACTTTTCAACGAGAGATAAACATGTCTTCTCACCTCTATTTAGGAAAATAGGAAATAATACTGAAATATTTTTTATTTTTTGTAAATTTCAATGAGTCAAACAAATTTTATACGGAATAAAACCTATTTAGCTTATGTAATAATATTCCTTGTTTCGTTGGACTATTTTGTCTCGTTAAAATCTAAGAGACTAATGTGAATATAACCAATTTTTTTTAGTTTATTTTCCTTTTTGGGTAATTTTTTATTTTCTAATTTTAAAAAGAAAACCGCGGATTCATAATGATTGTGACTGCTGATGGCCCAATAGATGAGCATCAAAGAATCCCAATCGTTAATTTTGGTGGTCCCACTCAGATCCATTTTGTAGCATCCGATTCACCGTCAATTTTCTAAAAAGAAAAAATCGGAGAAAATGGAATATACTTGCTGAATCATTAAAATTCGCACAATATCTTCGTCTTGCATCCATGACGAAAGCTTCCTTGCTGGGACCTTTAAAAATTTATAGTTTCAACTTTCATGACGAATAAACACGTTAAAAATGGAGTCATTAAATTATTTATTATGTATTAATATATAAATATATATTATTAAATTTCTTTTAATATATATTTTATATTTTAAATTAAATTTTATAAAATAATTAATTTAATAATTAATTTTTTATATATACATAATATAATTGATTGATTAAGTACGATTTTAGTTTCTAAAATTTAACTAAAAAACTAGTGTATGAACTGTGCTAAGCACCGAAAAATTTATGAAAGTAAAAAAAATTATATATTTAGATATTTAAAAAAAATACAAAATAATAATAATTATTATGTTAAGAAATTTATAAAATTATTATCAAAATCAAAGTTTAAGTTAAAAATAGTGAGTAATAATTAGTTACACTTTTTTGAGTAAAATAATTATATATTGATACAGAATTTAAAATAAAATGAAAATATTTATATTAGAATCCTATTTATTCAAAGATTTTTTTATAAACTACATTGATGGTTGAATTTGCAGATATTCCTACGTGATTCATAAGTAAAACTTTTAAACTTCTCTTCCTCTTAACTCTTGAAAGTGCCACATATAGTTGGCCATGTATAAAAACTGGTTTGGGCAAGTACAATCCAACATGAGATAAAGTTTGTCCCTGAGACTTATTAATTGTCATGGCAAACGATACTATTATGGAAAATTGTCTTTGTTGGAATCTAATTGGGACGGTTTCATTTGTTGGTACCATATTCATTCTTGAAATCAAAGCAATATGACCAACATTGTTACCCGTTAAAACTTCACATTCTATGACATGATTTCTAAATTTCCTAACTTGTAGCCTTGTACCATTACAAAGACCACTGAATTGGTCAATATTTCTCAGTAACATCGTCGGAACACCAACCTTGAGTATTAATTTATGTGGAGGCAAACCAGAGCAATTTATGCTATTAAGTAATTCAAGACCATAGAGATCTAGTTGACTCTTCATATTTCCTTCATCCATACAAATCGAATCCGAACTAATATATAATTTTTTTCCTCCAGGAATGATAGCCATCAGATGGTTGTTGTTCTCTTCAACGATGTCCAACGTGGGAGCCAGTATAGTTCTTGCTTTGAAAATTTTTTTTGAGGACATGTTATCCAAAATATTTGGATAAGAAAAATGAACCAACTCATCAAATTTCTGGTGCGAAGAAGGAATAACAATATCTCCTAGAAGACATATCTCAGATTCACCATCCATATTGTCACATATTAGACCATCACAAACTTCCAATAAGCACTCACCAAATTGCTTTGTCTCATCTTGATCTGAAGCATTTGTCCCTACAAAGAGTCTTGCGTTTTTTGTTAGTTTGAGCACCTGACAAAACTTTCAACGGTAAGACTAATTTGTGTCGATCCTCGTGAAATGATAGAAAGAATTTGTCTAAAGTCTCCACCTAGTACAACCACTTTTCCTCCAAAGGAAAAATATTTGTTATATGTTAGAGAAAACCTCATGATATCACCTAAACATTTATCTTGCGCTTCATAGCAATACTTACTAACCATTGGAGCCTCATCCCAAATTATAAGTTTGGCTTTCAACAGTAGTATTGCTTGAGGGGAACCGGATTTGATGTTACATACAAAATCCTTAGTTATATTCAGCGATATTTTGAACCTTGAGTGTGTCGTTCTTCCACTGGGAAGAAATAAAGATGAAATACCACTTGAAGTAATGTTTAACACAATATCACCCCTTGAGCGAATCTCAGCTGACATAAGGTTCTAGAGAAATATTTTTTCAGTACCCCCATGACCATACACAAAGAAAAAATCCCTTCATCACAATACACAGCTGTAATAATTTTATCGAATGCATATTTCTGCTCAGGTGTTGTGATGGCTAACATGTTTGAGGAATTTTTCTTTAAATCATCCTTGTTAAATTTTAGCTCTTCCCTGATAACCCTTTTAATTAACAAAGAACTATCAACTTCAGTTGCTAAAGGCATAGGAGGATAGTCTTTCAAGGTTTTATCATAGGAATATAAGATCTTGTCTATATCATCCATTAAGCACAACTGATTAATCTCATCATCTGACATGGTTAACTCTGCATATTATACGATACTGTAAAAATTCAACCAAACTAAAAATGATTGATAATGAAGAACTTTTATAATTACAATTATAAAAACTTATCCCTCATGTTCATCACGGTTCTCTATCGATACAAAATATCATCTGAGAGTTCATGCCAACATCTATCCCAGACATGTTCTGGTCTTGAGATATTGTTGGATGTTAATAGAATGACAAATAACCTTCTAACATATGATCCTGAGGCCCATGAGCATGCTTCCTTAATTGCATCCATGAATTCTCTGTCATTTTACAAGAGTCCAAGGATGAAGCATGCATCTCTATACGTAGCATAAATTGTTCCTCCTACTATTTTTATATCTCAAAAATTTATACATCCTCTTTGAGTATTCAACAGAAGTCGTTGGTAATATTCTTTGGTATTTGCTGCAAAAAACTTGGTTAAAATCCCACTTTTAAATTGCTAAATGGATTAGGCTATGCGATTTCAATTATTATGTATCTACACATCCGCATAAGATTAATTTTTCTAAAAAATATAGAACAATTCTAAATTTTTATAATCTACAGATTATAACTGCTGAAAGTTATTTGAACAATTATTTTCTAGTGTAGATAAATTGAATAAAATGGTACATGCTGTTAAGATTTTAAATTTAAATCATCAAATAAATAAGATCAAAATTGAATATAAACTCATCATTACCTGCAGGTACATGAGTCAACCTACCAATTGCGAAGCCTTGCTTTCAAGAAAACCACTTTAAAGCATCGTCCTTCCAAACAAACTTGGTTAGAAACTTAGCATAAGTCAGACTTCGAGTATAGGGACATGACATGTTCGCCGTTATCCATCCCAAATACATAGACTTGAGATATTGCTCTTTCGACGATATCATTCACATTAGAAGTTTCACTATAAACCACAAGTTGCTCATCCTCCAAATGGAATGGAAGTCTAATCACAAATGCTTCTTTCTCTTGGATTTCATATCCAAATAAACCAGACTGCCTCACATGTCAAAATGTACCTACAATCGTAGTAATTCCTAATTTCGTCAACAACTTGTGTGGCTTCTGGCGGATCACCAGTGTTGTATAGGTTAGTTGTTACACGGTCATTGCCCTTGTGTAATACTTAAACAAATACTTAATAGAACTTGTTTGGCATGTGTATTCCACATTTATGTGGCACCCAAATTTGAACAACAGCTCTGGATTATAAGGAATAATGAACTTATTGTCTAATACACATTCCCTTTTCTTCACTGTTCGACCGTTATATTTAGAAAATTCGGCTTTATCAATGAGTGTTCGCTGTCTAAACTCTTTGGGATAAAACTTTGAACATGATCCATTCTTCATGTAGGGTGAATTCTTATTGTACAGACCACATGGACCATGTACCATGTAATTTTGAACAGTTTCATGTAGATTTGGCCTTTTATTTTTATTAGGAATCTCAGCTGTTATATGTTTGTCTATATCATCTAGTGTTTGTGTCTTGAACTCGTTACTCATGAATACAAGGATATGTGCATGCGGAAGCCCTCTCTTTTGAAACTCTACAGTGCAAACATCTGAAAATTGAAAAAGACAAATGAGCAAAATATTACAATATAAGATTTTAATAAGGTGTTGCATAAACACAAACTTACATCCCAAAATTTTGCCAAAGATTTTTTCCTTTTTTAGGTCATCAATCAAACCATCAAGTTTGATCTTGAAAACTCGACACAATATATCAGGGCAATCTTCTGCCGTTAATCCAATGGGAGTCACTTCTCTTTTTATCTCATCCTATTCAGGGTTACAGGTCCTAGTGATAAAATAGTTAGGATATCCTGCATATCTGCAAATTACAAATGCATATTTACAATTATTCATCATGTACTTAGGTCCACCGGTAAAAGTACTGGAAAGAATGATTCTTTTGCCAAGCCTTGCAGCATCTACATCCCCGTTTATAAGACTTTTATGCAGACATTTGTATTTATCAACTCTCAACTGTGGTTGTTTACACCTAAAGGATTTTAACCTCTCTGATTTTACCATTGTGTAGGCATCTACCAGAAACTGTTGGAATAATCTCTTTGATCTCAGAATTAACGGAGATTCACACGTCATTTTCTATACGTAGTTGAAAAGCAAAGAATTGTCGCAAAGTGATTATTTTGTTTTTCTTTGTAGGCCTAGCGGAGATAGAATCTGATGTTGTAATACCCAAACGAAATTCATCCTCCCCATATGGAAACAACAATAGATATTGCAAAGCTAAATAAGATGGGTGAAAAACATCAATCTATTGGAGCTTTCTAGTTTGACTCTTTATAATAATATCTGTATCTTTGCTTAGTTATTCGACATCGCCAACAATCAATGTAGCCACTTTAGATGCAGATGGCAAGTTGTATGTCCTGCAATCTGTAGTCCTTTTACTAATCAACTTAAGCTTTATGTTTGTACAATTTTCCTGTTGGTACCTATCTCTCGCATAGCGAAAACTCGTTGCCAAACTATTATATTTGTCTAGCATGTTTCTTAATATTGCCACAATTTTCTTATCCCGCTTATTTATAGCTTCATTGGAACTGCACAAAAAAAACACAATAATTTTTATGTTATTTTCTCTCACAGATAAAAATTAACTAAAATGTTTGACTGGTTGCATGAAAATTACCAAAGTGTGCCTATCCGATTATTAATCTCATTTTTTGTGTCATAGATATATAGTTGGGTAAATGTTGGTCGCAGACTATCCGGGGGAAGTAAGCTACCAATGCTATGATAGTTTTGACCCCAGGCTTAAAAATTGGAGGAGCAGTCCCATTGTTCACCCCACGGTCAATTTTTTTAGCCATTGATGTAAAACAAAACATTGAATTAAATACCCTTATATTTTTTAGCAAATGAATACTTTTTTAATCTTCTCTAGTATGAAGCTGAATGAGCTCATCAGAAGGCACAAAAAGTAAAGGAAGTTCGATCTTTTCTTCCATACAACATAATAAAAATTTTGGTTGGGGCAACTATTTGAATTTAGCAAGCCTTTCTTCAGACCACTTCCATGCTTTACAGTGTTGATAATGATAAATAGGATTTTCTATATCCCACACATCAGCCGGATGAACTCTCTTTAAATACTCAGTTGTCATATCGATGCAATTTAGTCCCTGATGTACACAAAAATATACAGATAAAATTTTTACATACCGTCTAAAGTTTCTGAGGATGGTATAAAATTATCTTCTATATTCACATCCGACATTGAATCATCATTACCATTCAAATGGTTTCAACAGCAGAAATCACATACATTCAACTCTTTCACCATCTCAATACAGGTCCGTCCGAATAGAGTTGTGGCCTCCTTATCGAACACAATCAAAAGTTGTTGTAGCAGTACCATCAAAAACTAACAAATTCAACTTATACCTACTTGTTTTATTCAAAAACATTAATTAACACTTGGCCTGTTACCCTTTAGTTACAATAAAATCTTAAAAATTATATTCAACACAATTTAAATGCTCAAACACAATTTTTTAGGCTTATCAATTTTCTAAATTTTAGTCTAGCAGAGAAGACTTTGGTATCAAATTGTTGTAGGTATATGAATTTTTTCTATGCACTCTATCTCATTTTGCCAAATTATTTTTGTGAAAAGACAATATTTCCATCAATCAAAGCAGTTTTTATTTTTAATAAGTTGTTCTCTTATTGTCTACTAATTATTGGTATTAAGCTAGATATTGGTAAATAAATTAAAAAAAGACATAATCAATTACATAACTATATTATTTTTTTATGAAAAGATTGCACAAATAAGTCCAATTAGAGTCGTACCTATTAACCACATTATTCACATCCTTATTACAGCCATCGTAGAAGTATGTATTTGCATTAGCTTATGCCTTCACGCTGCAAACACAAGATTTATACAACCAACTTAAAACATGTTCAACATCAAAAACAGTGGCCAAAACAACATAAAATCCAACCTACATAGGAATAGTTTGAAAGTAAAAAAAAAATAAACAATGAACCAAACATAAAAAATAGTTTTCTATAAGGCTCTCTCATCCGCAGCCGCACGTAACTCCTTTATTGTCTTTCTCTCAGTGGAATATAAAACTTCATCTTCATTAACATACGCCAGTTTTTCAGAAAGCACAGACAAGTATTGCGAGATCTCTCTATAGTACACGCTACTTATATCAATCACAACGTCATAAAAATACAATCAATATGCACAACTATAAATAATTCACAATATTTGTACAATACCTTTTTCGAAACATCACAGTCTGAGGAACATCTGGATTATCAAGAGCCTGGTACCATAATATTTTGTAAAATATTGGTACCTATGTACAATAATCATTGCTTAAATGAGTTGTATAATTATACATGATAGAAAAATTATCGAATAGAAAGTAACCAAAAGTGTTTTTAAATTTAAAAAAGAACAACTATAATCTACTGTGAACCTAATTAATTAGTAAAATTTTTTATTTTAGCAATGAGCTATACAAAAAATATTATATAATAACAAAAAATATAGCTTGAAATTATATATTGATTAATTAATTGTTGAGTAATTCAACATAGAATTTACAATAAAAAAAACTGGTAATACAATTTATTCATGTGTATATAATAATATTTTTTATCACTTCAAATTTTAATTTTTAGAACGCCAGCCATTTGCCGGAATTATTATTACTGTTTTCTATAATTTCACTTATAATTCCACATGATCAAAAGTATTAAAACACAAAATACAGTACTTATAATTTTACTTTCACGGCGTGTAGTATCACACTCTAAAATTTAAAAACAAAAATTTAAAAGTATATACGCCGTTCTTCATTGCTGGCATATATGCTTGCTTTCTGGGAGAGAGAAGACCCATATTTTGTTGATGCAATGAAGGCAAGCAAATCAACATGGTGTGGGTCCTACTTTTTTATTTTTATTTTTATCACAATTCACAAGTTCTATGTTTTGTTTGTTTGTTGTATAAATCATGGATCTAGATTGGGCCGCCTAAGAAATTAATTTATTTTGCTTACGTTTTAGAATGAGTTTAATTAATAATTTGTTATATAAAATTATTTTATATTTTTAATAAATCAAATCTAATGATATTAGTTAATAATACATAGAATAATTCTATTTAAAATGAAAAAAGTTCTACCTTATATTATTTTTGCTTACGAAAATATAAAACTTAAAACTTAACAATCTACAGAATATAAAAGACTAAGGAAATAAAGTAATTTACAAACTATCTTTAATTTATATATAATATAATTAAATTTAATGAATTCAATTAGAATAAACAACAAATTATTTATTTTATTTCAGATTTTATAAATAAATAAACTAATTAATTAATATAAGGAACTACAATTAATGTAGTAAAATTAATCAAGTATTATATAGTATAATAAATTACGTTGATATTTAAATATCTAATCAAATCATTTAATTAGTATAATTAAATCATATCAAAACACTTAAAAATACACCGATCTTAATTAAATACTATCTATACTATATAAACCACATTTAAATCCATTTTTCCGTGCGTATATAATTTAAAGTAATTTACAATTTTTTTGATTGAATATTATGATATAAAATAATTTATAAATTAATATTAATTCATATATAATATATAATTAAATTTAATAAATTTAATTAGAATAAACAATAAATTATTTATTTTATTTTAGACTTCATAAAGAAAAAAACCAATTCACTAATATAACGAATTACAATTAATGTAGTATAATTAATTAAATAATATAAATTATAATAAATTATATTGATATTTAAATATTTAATCAAATTAATTAGCTGAAATAATTAAGTCATTGTAATAAATTGTATTGAATGAGTTAAAATAATTAAATCGAGAAACACTCTCCGAAGCATGCAACGTCAGCTCCATCATTAAATGGAGAAATTCGATTTTTATATAATAGAATAAATAGAATAGATTTATTTCTTCTCAACTTTTTTTTACATTTAAATTTGTACCTAAAATTTAACTTGAAATCATCTTTCAAACAATTATACTCTTAATATCACCATCTCCACACCTTTAGAAGAGAGAAAAACACAGACTCAAAGAGAGAAACATAAATTCAGAGAGAGAGAAGAGAATTGAATCCTCGTTGTCGCCCTCGCCTCCCGCACCTCACCTCACTCTTGTTGTGCCTCTCCCAACTTCTTGTCTCGCTGGTGGTGCCACCTCTGGAAGGATCTATAAGCCTTTGATTTTGATTTTGATACCCAACGCATTAAGAACAAGCCTCAAACCATGGTAGAACCAACAACCAGAGCAACCGCACCGCAGCCCTTACGGGTCTTGAGAGGCTAGGTGAGACTTTGAGGGAGTGTGAAGAGGTTGTGAGGTTGGATCCTAATTATAATAGGGCTCATCATTGTATGGTATCTTTTTTCTTAAGGCGTGATTGCTATGTTATTTGTTAGATTTGCACTAATTGTGCTATGAAATTGCTGGTTGAGGCAAGTTGAGAATAATACCCTGTGATGCATCTGGATCCGTGTGAGATGCAGAACCACTGCTGAAGTTACACCAAATTGATAAGACAACTACTCAAATGAAAATAGCAAAAACATTTTTTTATGAAGATGCTTTATTTAAAAGTTTGATTTATTTATTTAACCATATTTTAAATAAAGACAACACTTTTATAAATATCAAAATCTAACCATCAAATCTATCATCTAAGAATAAAAAAAAGTATTTTTACATAAAAATAATTATAAAATCTTCATTGTAGTATCCACCAATTGATAATACAGAATCAATTTCGATACATATACGGATATACCCAAGTCGGAGCCACTTTACTATTTCCTCTTCTCAAGCTACATGTTTTGGAATGCTTTTTGAAGCTTATGTGTATTCTGAAGCGTGCTCGGCATATGGAGATGGTTAGAGGCTTGATCCTTCAAATTCGATTTTATATTATGATTTTTTTGTTTCTTGTTAATGATGATGGTTTTAGTAATAAATTGTTGTTTTAGTTTTAATTTATTTAAAGTTGTTGTTGAAGGTTGAATTTTTTTTTTGTTGGATTTATGAATCATAAACAGATAATGGTAAGATGGTAGTGGGTGAGGTGGTAGTAATGGTGAGAAGAAAGAATTGATAATGATAATGATAAAAAGAAAGAGGTGATATTTTTGTCATTTTAAAAATTAATCTATTTAAAAAAATAGTTTTAAAATTATATTAAATCTTAGAAACTGTTCTTGCCTGAGCGAACGGAGGTATAACTCGGTTCTTGACGAAGGTCGGCGATCCTTCCCTGGAAAGTGCGGTATACGTCGGTTGATTGGAGCGGGGGGTTGGGTACCTGCAAAGGCACTCCGATGCTTAAGTTAGTAGAGTAATATAGGTGTGTGAATACTTTCTTTCATAAAAAGATGATCCTCCCTTTGGTTGTTTCCTCGTCCCTTTATATCCGTGTGGACGAGGTTGTAACGTCTGAGAATTGATTGCACATCTGACGTTATCAATTAGAGATTAATGCTGTCCTTCAAAAAGGTCGGTTATTACTGAGGATTATACGTTTCCGAGCTTATAACTCGTAACCGATGTTTACTGGTCATATCACAGCCCCCAAGCTTGTCCTGACTTAAAAGAGACAGGTTAAGCTTTTAAATTGTCATTAGCGAGTTATAGTTCGGCGTATGGGGCCCCCAGCTTAACGTGGTTCATTTAAGTAAAACCGTTTTGTTTTGAGAGGTTTTTGGGAGATGGAAGGGTAGTGGGAATTAATGCTTTTTGTTTTTTGTTTCACACTTTATTTATTGTGTTAATAATAGTTGTGCTATTTCCAAAGCGTTGCATCTACCGTTGGAAGTGGGTGGACTTGAACGGTTGATATCGTCCTACGGATCTGAAAAGTTTTTGTTAAATGAAAAGGTAAGGGACTTGGTGTTTCTTCCGTTGCAGTACAAGAAGTCTTCAGAGGCTCTTAAGGAGAATGAGTACTAGAGGTTAGTGAGATTTTCTTCATCTCTTATTCTCAGAAGTAGTTTTATTTTGTGTTCAAAAATGGGTGAGGGAAAGAAAAAGGTGTTGCCCAAGGTTGAAGACGGTGATTCTTATGACTAGGTAGATAGTGATGTTCAGATACGGGCTTCGCTTTTCTCTGATGTAGATAGTGTTGGCAGAGTGGTTTTGTCCAGGATAGTGAAACCAGGGTTTCGTCTGGAATTGTTGCCATGCAATCGGTCTAATCGAGTCTATCATAGGAGGAAAGATTTTGAGAGTTTTTATATGTACAGTCCTGTGTTGGAGGAGTTGCGTGTTAAGCTTCCTTTTTCCAGCTTTGAGTGTGATGTTATGACACAGATGAATTGTGCCCCTTCTCAAATCCATCCTAACGGCTGGGCATTTATTAAATGTTTTGAAATTTTGATGGATTTTCTTGAAGTTGAAACAGATTTAGAGTTGTTCTTTTCACTATTTCAAGCCAAAGGTGTTTGGAAAGGGTTATGGATAAATCTGAATAGCACCCCAGGTTTTGCTGTTTTCAAACTTTACAAATCATCTTTTAAAGATTTTAAAGAAATGTTTCTAAAGGTAAAATCTGTAGATGAGGAATTTCCATTTTATCTTGATGAGCACTTGGGAGAGAAATTTCCCATGTATTGGTGTTGCCAACCAAATCATATACTAGGGCCCGAGCTTATTAGTGGTCGGAATGAATGCATTTTGTCTTTTCTGATTGAAACGGTGGATAAGGGTGGTTTAGTGTCTGTGTCAGAGTTGCTCCCCTGGGAGGATGACAAATCGGCCGTTTTGGATTATCTAGGTGAGGATTTTTGTGGATGTGGGCTATGCTACGTGAGGTATATTTGATCTGGTCTTGTTATAATAATATTTTTTTTTTGTAGCCGGGAAGTATCCTGGAGTATCGGCTTCTAGCTTAAGATCTCGTTTTAAGGCAAAAAATTTTGAAGGTTCCTCTTCAAACCTGGAAAAGGTTGATGGTGGGGCCGAGGTTAACCAGCCTCCGAAGAAGAAGGGAATTGTGTTTAAGAAGAGGAAAACAGATTCGGTGGAGTTGGATGGTGGAGGAAGTAAACAAGAGATGTTATCACTGGAAGATTTGTCGAGTTGTACCTTGAAACAAGAAAAATTGCATGCTTTTGATAATGAAGGGGAGAGTTCTTCTGTTTGGTGTCCGAAGTTTCCGTTTAACGTTGTTGCTGATGAGGTTGTTCAGTCATCTTCCGACGTTTCTTTGGTGGAGGAGGTCGGGGACATAGGAGTCGATCAATTTCTGCAGGTTAGTTCTTTTGTTATACTTACTTATGATCATTTTGAATGCTAGGTTCTGGGGTTTCGTCTTGCTAGTATTGGTCGGAGTCAAGAGAAGAAACACAAAAAATTGTCGAATGATGCTTCTGCAGCTGTTGCTTTAAAGGAGGAGCTTCTGTTGAAAGATAAATCCTTGTCTGATCTGAAAGAAAAATTTGCTGAATTTGAAAGTGAATTGAAGGATGAGAAGGAAGGTCGGGAAAAGACAGTAAAATTATTGGCGAAGAAGGAAGAGGATCTGATTAGTCTAGGCAACCAAGTTATTGAATTGACTTCTAAAATGAAAGAAATGGAGGGTGCTAAAGAGGGTGATATTTTGGATGCATTTGCAGAGGGGTTTGAGCGAGCTGTGACCCAGGCAAAATTTCTTGTACCTGACGCAGACTTCTCTGCCATGGACCCTGGGAAAATAATTCGTGACGGCGAGCTTGTTGATGACGAGGAAGCTGCCAAGGAAGGCGATGACAACTTAGCTGATTAGGGCTTTTATTAGCCTTTTGGGCTGTATTTAGTGGAACTTTATCTCTTACTTTTTGGAATAGGATCTGTGATTTGTGTATGTGTTGGGAACTTTTTGTTTGCGTTTGCTGAATGCATGTTAAGATTCTGGTTTATCCTTATGAGGATGTTTTGACTGTTTTAAGCGTTTGGTATTTGCTTAAATATTGCACATTCGTTACTGAATAATGCGACTTTGTTTGGAAACCTTTTTGCGAAAGGTCGTTGGAGTCTGATAGTTTGGTAACAATTTTTACTGAAGAAATGCATGAAAAATATGCTAAGAAATGTTCAGTTTTATTATGAATAGTACCTTGACATGTTATATGTCGGTAAGCTAGCCTTGTTAAAACCTTCTTGAGCAAAACCTCTTTTGGGAAAAATCTCAAGTTAGGAAAAAGAGTACTAGCATGCTGTTGTTCTTAACTGTAGTATCGCTTTAAGGATTGTACATTCCATGTGCTGGAGATTTCGTCTCCATCTAAATGTTCTAACTTGTAGGCACCTTTCCCTAAAACTTCACATATTCGATATGGACCGTCCCAAGTTGCTGCGAGCTTTCCGTGGGTGGAAGGTCGGCGAGCCTGTTCTGGTTTTCTTAGTACTAAGTCGCCGATCTGGAAACCTCTGGGAATTACTTTCTTTGAATATCGTCGGGCAAGTTGCTGTTGTAATGCTCGGTGCCGAATGGCTGCTATATCTCTGATTTCTTCGACTAGGTCAAGCTCGGCCAACCGAGCTTGGTCATGATTTATAGCTTGCGTTCTTAGCGAGCTTTGTGAGACTTCGATGGGTATCATCGCCTCCGAGCCATATACTAGGCGAAATGGAGTTTCCTTAGTTGTTGAGTGTGTTGTAGTGTTATATGCCCATAGCACCTCTGGAATGAGCTCGGCCCATGCCCTTTTTGCGTTATCGAGCTTTTTCCTTAAGGCTTGTAAGAGGACCTTGTTCGCTGCCTCTGCCAACCCGTTTGATTGTGGGTGCTCTACAGATGAGAAGTGTTGCCTGATCTTTAGATTCTGCAAAAATTCTTTGAAATTGTGATCGGTAAATTGTCGACCATTGTCAGTAATAATGTGCTGTGGTGTGCCGAATCTACAGATAATATACTTCCAAACGAAATTTACCATTTGTGATGATGTTATTTTTGCTAAAGGTTGTGCCTCGATCCACTTAGAAAAGTAATCGATGGCGACTACCAGGTATTTTACCTGTCCCGAAGCCGTGGGGAAAGGGCCGAGGATGTCAATGCCCCATCTATTGAAGGGCCAGCTTACC
This sequence comes from Arachis hypogaea, assembly GCF_003086295.3. Taxonomy (NCBI): domain Eukaryota; kingdom Viridiplantae; phylum Streptophyta; class Magnoliopsida; order Fabales; family Fabaceae; genus Arachis; species Arachis hypogaea. Next base: position 7,093,890 of record NC_092039.1, on the reverse strand, counting down.
ACGGAATGATGAAGTTCCTCGGCAGGTAGGTTAATGATCGGCGCGTGCTTTTGGCATTTGTCACAAGTCTTGACTTTTTTGCTGCTGTCTTCCCACAATGTGGGCCAGTAAAATCCGGCTCGTAGAATCTTTTGTGCTAAGCTTCGAGCTCCGGTGTGTATTCCGCATATGCCTTCGTGGGCTTCAGATAAAATAAGGTCGGCTTCATCCCTGTCTAAACATTTTAAGAGTGGTCGAGAGTAGCCTCGCCTATATAAAGTGTTATTTAACAATGTGAAAAAAGATGCTTGTCTCTTAAACTTTTTCTTGTCTTGGATTTCATCAGGAATAGAACCATGGCGGAGGTACTGGAGATAAGAATTTTGCCAACTGTCTTTGTTTAGGGTAGTTAGAATCCTTATTGTATCAATGCTTGGTTTATCTAAAGTTGATTGCAACAGTTTGGCAGTGTGTGCTTGTGTTGTTGCTAACTTTGACAAAACATCTGCTCTATGATTTTGTTCTCTAGGTATGTGATGTATTTTAACGTTCAAAACGTTTGCTAACAGTTGTTGAACAACATCTAAATATTTTTGCAAAGTCTGATCTTTTACTTGGAAACTTCTGTTTACTTGTTGAACAACTAATAAAGAGTCACAAAGTATTGTTAAATTTGTAATATTTAAATCGGCTGCTAACCTGAGCCCAGCAATGAGGGCCTCGTATTCCGCTTGGTTATTGCTAGCTTTGAAGGAGAAGCGGAGAGAGTGCTCCAGGACTATGCCGTCTGAACTTTCCAGTAGTATGCCGGCTCCAGACCCTTGAGGGTTTGAAGCACCATCAACAAACAAGGTCCATGTCTGGTTTACCTGTTCTGGGTGTGAGCTTGTTAATTCTGCAACAAAATCGGCTAACCATTGTGGTTTGATAGTGCCGCGTGGCTGGTATGAGATGTCAAACTCGGAAAGTTCGATAGACCACTTAATTAGTCCGCCCGCCAATTCAGGCTTACTGAGTATTTGACGAAGTGGGTAGTCTGTTCTGACGATGATTGTGTGGCTTTGAAAATAAGGTCGGAGTCGTCTTGCGGAGAAGACCAGGGCTAGGGCGAGCTTCTCGAGTCTCGGATAACGAAGTTCTGCATTTTGTAATGACTTGCTTACAAAATAGACTGGTCGCTGTTGCTTATCTTCCTCTGCAGTGAGAACAGAACTAATCGCCACGTCAGTGATAGATAAATACAAATATAGTGGTTTGCCAAGTTTGGGCTTCTGTAAAATTGGTGGTTTTGAAAGGAGTTGTTTCAAATCGGTGAACGCTTTTTCGCACTCCTCAGTCCAAGTAAAGAATTTTTTATCTTTTTTCAGACATCGAAAAAAGCTGTGTGACTTAGACGCCAAGCCTGGAAGGAATCTCGATAGAGCTGCTAATCTGCCTGTTAAACGTTGCACTTCTTTTATGTTTGTCGGACTTTGCATGTTAAGTATTGCTTGACACTTTTCTGGGTTTGCTTCAATACCTCGGCTTGTCAGGATAAAGCCGAGGAATTTGCCTCCTTGGACGCCGAAAGCACACTTCTCGGGGTTCAGCCTCATGTTATATTTTCTGACTTGTGCAAATATCTCCTCAAGGTCTTGTATGTGAGGGCAGCCGATCTTTGTTTTGACGACCATGTCATCTACGTATACCTCGATGTTTCGGCCGATTTGTTCCTCGAAGACCTTGTTCATGAGTCGCTGGTAAGTTGCACCTGCATTCTTTAATCCAAAAGGCATAACATTATAACAATAGTTACCATATTCAATTATAAATGCTGTTTTTTCTTGGTCTGATGGGTGCATAAGGATCTGGTTGTAACCAGAGTATGCATCCATGAAACTCAAGGTACCATAGCCACAGGAATTGTCAACCAGGGTGTCAATATTTGGCAGAGGATAAGCATCTTTGGGGCAGGCCTTATTTAAATCAGTAAAGTCAACGCACATGCGCCATTTACCGTTTTGCTTTTTTACCATGACGATGTTGGCCAACCATGTTGTGAAGCGGAGTTCTCTGATAAACTCGGCGTCAATAAGCTTCTTGACCTCGGCTACGGACGCTGATCGTTTCTCGGTCCCGAGGTTCCTTTTCTTCTGGCAGATCGGCCGAGCTGTTGGATTGATTTGTAATTTATGTGTGATCACTGCTGGGTCTATCCCCGGCATATCTCCTGAAGTCCAAGCAAATAGGTCAGCGTTCTGGCGTAAGCAGTTTATCAGGTTTTGCTTTTCCTCTCTGGTGATAGATGTTCCGATGAATGTGAATTTGGTAGGATCCTCCTTGAGGATGACCTTTTCCAGATCTTCGTTTGGCGTAGGGCGATCTTCGAAGTCGGCCCTAGGGTCGAGCTCGTTTAGCAATGGTCTTCCAGGTTGTATGGAATTAACATGTGCCTGAGTGCTTTTTTTAATCGGCTTGAGGCTGGTATTGTAGCATTGTCGTGCTTCGTGTAGGTCACCATGTATGGTGGCAACTATATTATCCTGCACAGGAAACTTGATACAAAGATGAAAAGTGGAAACAATAGCAGCAAATCTATTTAAAAAGGGTCTTCCTAATATGAGATTATAAGGGCTAAAGCAATCGACCACGAGATATTGTATATCCTGTGTCTTAGTTAGGGGTTGCTCACCGAGTGTGGTCTGCAACCACACAGATCCGAGCACAGGCACTCGTTCGCTTGAAAATCCGACTAGATCTCCCGAGTAAGCTTGCATGATATGGGTGCTGAGCTTCATTTTCTGGAATGTAGTGAAGAATAGTACATCGGCGCTGCTCCCAGGATCAAGCAGCACCTTCCGGACAATAAGGTCCCCCAACTGAATTGAGATCACCACGGGATCGTCATAGTTCATGTGGTTGGATTTAAAATCAGAACAGCCAAAGGTCATCTCAGGGACGTCTGGGGTTGGTTGAGAATGGCCAGAAGAGTGTTCAACCGCCAACATAGCCCGGTATATGCGTTTTCTTGCCGAGTTTGTTTCTCCTCCACCGGCATATCCCCCTGAAATACAGTTAATCACCCCTCTGGGCTGAGCTGGTGCTTTGTCCTTTTCTTTGGATGATGAAGTTGTTGCAGGTTGGTCGGAGCTTGGAACTTGACGTTTCTGCATATGTCCTGCAATGAATTTTATCAAGGTGTCCTTGCCGCACTAAGCGCTCTAATAGATCCTTGGCAATCACGCATTCATCTGTGGTATGACCATGCTTTTGGTGAAAGGTGCAGTACTTCGATTTGTCTACGTTCTTTGGCTCCGGGTAGTTGCCGGCCTTACGGGGTGGCTTGATGAGCTTGGAGTTTAATATTTCTTTGATAATGTCGTCCCTTTTTGTATTGAACTGAGTGTAAGACTCGTAACGTGGCACAGGCTTGAAATTTTTCTTGCTCTCCCGAGGTTTGTCATCGTCTTTCATGAATGCGGACTTTTCTGCTCGTCGGGCTTGTCGAAGCTCTTCGATGTCTATTTGCCCCTTAGCTTTCTCCCTAAACTCGGCCAGGGTCTTTGGCTTGGCTACTGCAATAGTTTCCTGGAATTTGCCAGGTCGGAGGCCGCTTTTAATTGCATACAAGTGGACCTCTGGATGTAGATCAAGAATTTGCATGGCGATTTTCGTGAAACGGGTAATATAATCCTTCAGACTTTCTTGCGGACCCTGTTTGATTGTAGTCAGATAGTCGGAATCGTGCAGGTAAATTGCCGATGCTGCAAAATGTTCTTCAAACTGTTTTGCTAGCTCCTGAAAGCGGGAAATGGAATCTGCAGACAAAGAGCAAAACCAGTCAAGCGCGGGTCCATCTAAAAAGGAAGGAAAACAACGACATAAAATGGGGTCGGATGCCCCATTAACAATCATAATAGATCGAAATTTTTTAATGTGCTGCTTAGGATCCCCTAGCCCGTCGTAGGGAGTTAGTGTTGTCGGCAACGTGAATTGTCGTGGCAATTGAAAATTCATGATGTCAGCCGTAAAAGGCCCTGCCGAGTTGTCGAGCTGGTCATCGTCGTCCTCGGGTATCGCCTCCTCATTCCGATGGTCAGCGTCGTCGTCTTGAGGTGTCTCCGAGACATGAGTCGGTTCGGACCGTTGGTCATCATTTTCCTGCCGCTCGCGACGATCATTGTTATGTTCCAGCCGGGCGTTAGCCAATTGTTGAATCTGTTGTTGCATTCTTTGGTTTTCTTCTGTCATGCGCTGGTTTGCTTCAGCCATACGTTGATTCGCCTGCTGGAGCTCAGTTACCATCCGGAGAAGCTCGGACGGGGTGGGGGGAGGGGCATCGGCCATCGTCAAATGTCAGGGTCTCAAGGGCTCGCGGAAGGAAATTTCACACGAGGCCCTTCTTCTAGCGCTAATCTGTTCTTGCCTGAGCGAACGGAGGTATAACTCGGTTCTTGACGAAGGTCGGTGATCCTTCCCTGGAAAGTGCGGTATACGTCGGTTGATTGGAGCGGGGGGTTGGGTACCTGCAAAGGCACTCCGATGCTTAAGTTAGTAGAGTAATATAGGTGTGTGAATACTTTCTTTCATAAAAAGATGATCCTCCCTTTGGTTGTTTCCTCGTCCCTTTATATCCGTGTGGACGAGGTTGTAACGTCTGAGAATTGATTGCACATCCGACGTTATCAATTAGAGATTAATGCTGTCCTTCAAAAAGGTCGGTTATTACTGAGGATTATACGTTTCCGAGCTTATAACTCGTAACCGATGTTTACTGGTCATATCAGAAACGATTTTATATTTAATTTAAAAAAAATTGAAAACAAAAAAAAATTTCAACTTAAATCATAAAAATTAAAATCGTATTTAACCTGTATCTAAATTAAAACTCAAACCTATAACTATAAGTATCAATATATTATCATTATTTTCATCGGTTTTAGACCAAAGTTGTTATCAAATCCTTTTCTAGAAATTTTAAATTCTAAGGTTGTTACTCGTTAGCTGTTTTCTATGTAAAACAGAGAATAGCACACCTAATTTAAGTTGTTATAAGGTTAATCTCGAAATTTTAAATTCTAAGTTTGGTTTGTTAACTCTGCAATGGGAAATAATTCATAAACAACTAAGGAATATTTCACTTGCACGCACCGAACTCATACAATATAAAAAAAATTTTAAGTGTATTAATAATATTAGTATTACAATAGTTTTAGTTATTAATCTCGATCATAAAATATATACCATTAAAATTAACTATTAAAACCATTAAAATACTATATTTTTAGTATGTCTAAAATTTTCCTATAATACATGAATCATGATCAGGTAATAAAGTTAGGTATTTACTACGGTACCATGATAAATTCATCCGTACCAATACGTTTAAAATATAGACAAAACAATAAGATATGTGAAATTTATTTTCTACGTTAGCATTTAATTTTTTCTTTTTTAAATATATAGCATATCACCACTTTTACTAAAACACCTTTTTAATTAAATAAAAATAAAAAATATTTATTTATTTAATTTTATAAAAAGACTTAAACATCCTTCTTTTATTTGATTAGACAAAATTATCCTTTTAAATTAATCAAATTTTAAAATTTAATTTTTTTTGGTGACTATTTTAAAATTTAATTAATCCTAAGTTTATAATTTCAAATAATTGAAACAACAAAACAAAAACATATTAAAAAAATAAAAAATCAAAATTATTCTTCATCTGTGTTAATCATGTTAAAAAAACAAAAAATTAAAATTGTTCTTCATCTAGGTTCAGAAACCTTCTCGTTCACGCCTCTGAAAGTTTCCGTCCATCTCTTGCCGCCGTCGCCGAAACGAGCTTCGAAGCCACCGTCGTTATCGTGCAGTTCTGTTCCACCATCGTGCAGCTACTGTTTCAGCTTTGAAAGCACCGTCGCGCAGCTCGGTTCCATCGTCGTCGGGCTCGCCTCCTTTTTCCGTCGCGCAGCTCTGTTCCATCGTCACCGGCGCTATCTCTGTTCCTTTTTCTTTCACGTGGAACACACTCATAAGAGCCTATGCTAGAACCGCAGACCAAAAACACAAGTCCATGGAACTTTACAAAGCAATGTTAATGATGGAACGAGAACAACAAAGTGCAGCGGTTATTCCTGATAAATTACACATACCCTTTTGTATTAAAGGCATGTGCTTACTTGTTCTCTCTTTCTGAAGGGAAACAGGTGAATGCTCATGTATTGAAACTTGGGTTTGAATTGGATACTCATATTTGTAACAGTTTGATTCATTTTTATGCAACTTGTGGGTTTCTAGACTTGGCACACAAGGTGTTCGAGAAAATGTCCGAAAGAAGTGAGGTTTCATGGAACATCATGATTGACTCTTATGCAAGTGCTGGTGAGTATGACACTGCATTGAGAATGTTTTGTGAGATGCAGAGGATTCATGATCCTGACGGTTACACCATGCAAAGTGTGATTAGTTCCTGTGCTGGATTGGGTGCTTTGTCTTTGGGTTTGTGGGCTTATGCTTATGTCTTGAAAAGGAGTGACAAAAACATGATTGGTGATGTTTTGGTTAACACTAGCTTGTGTGATTCCTTTGAGTAAACAAACTACATGACTCCTAAACGATTCTTAGGTTAACGTACTTGTGGATGCTTCAGTATGCCAAATTTGTTACTAGGTCTATGCAATTCTCAAAACATTTTTTTCTTAAGCTTTTGGCCTGTTCTTGGTCTGATTGATATCTTAAACTTCTAATGACATTGTTGCATAATGATCCTAAAGTCCTTAATGGGTTTTGTTTTAGTAACCAAGCTCTGAATGCTATCTAAAATACACCAACCAAAATATCTATAAATTGTTTTAAATTGATATAACTGATGTGAGTATGTGACGAATAAGCATTGCAAGTAAGACAAGTGCAACTAATATGTTCTAAATTCATGAATTCTTGGCTTCACTTGGGCCATTGTCATATTTAATTGAACACATAAAGCTTCTCTCGTTGGCTCTCTGATTTTGTCTCTTCTATTTCTGTGGCAGGATATTATATGACAAGCGATATAATCTCTTCCATTATTCAGTCTCAGACGAAGATGCTCCTAACTATCACTCAATTATCCAGAACCCGATGGACATGGTAACCATGTTACAACGTGTTGATAATGGCTGGTATATTACACGTTCTGCATTCCTGCAGGACATTGATCTTATTGTTTCCAATGCAAAGGTATGCATCCTGTGGCCTTTAACTTAGCTGGGTCCTATCCAATGTCCATTCTTGTGATGTGACATAGTTGAAAATGATTGAGAGTGCTTTATTATCTGAAATTGATCCTTTTTATTTTCCCCACAGGTTTACAACGGAGAGGATTACAACGGTGCTCGGATTGTGAGTAGAGCTTGTCAGCTCCGTGATGTGATATAAATGAACTTCCTTTTATGATTAGTTTTGAGCTGGAGATTTTGTGCTGATGACCAATGTCTATAAATGTTCAGTTGTGGACTCACCTTGCTTCTTTTTTTCTCCTCTTTACATTTGTCAGGTGCATGGGATGATCTCACAGATGGATCTAACATTAGTTGCATACTGTGACAAGATTGCTGCCCAAGGTGGCCCGGTTAATTTGTCTAATGAATTAAGGGGGTCTACATTCTCTGCTACTCCCGTTGTACAACTGGGAACTGCCACTAGATTAAGTGCTTGACTTCGTAATGTCGAACCAGAGGTTAGTGTGGATCACAACTATGAAGCATTGAAGCACACTAAGAAGAGTTTTGATGTTGCACGTGGAGGTATGGATAGATTCATTTACAGTATGCTTGTTATTTATGTTCCAATGTAAAATTAATAAATTATAATATCTGAAACTCATTTGAATTGTACCTAATATTAATGGTGTTTTAGCCATCATGAGTGGACCTGAGGCATGATAAATTGATAATCATGAATGTTACATCAGTGACGAATCTGTAGAACTTCTAGATTCCATTTACTCCCTTTTAGTATTTGGTTACCACTTCTGTATGCATGCATATAAATACGCTGGGTTCCGGGTTGCTTGGTTGCAAATTATCAATTGATCGTTCACTGTTTTCCTTTAATCAAATACTGATTATATGAAGTTTTCAAAATTGGGTTTAAATAGCAAAAGATAAGTCAGGACAAGAGCCTTTACCATCCAAGAGTCAAACCCAATCAACTGATGGGAATTTGCATGGAACGGGTACAAATGAAAGTGTTCATGGTAGCAGTCTTGAAGACGCCACGATATCAGATACTGAACTTTCAACAAGATTGTAGTCTATTAAGCAGCTTTTTGTCGAGCGCAACGACAGTTACAGCATTCCACAGCTCGAAAGGCTCTACTCACGAATGATGAAGAGGGTTTCCCAAACCAAACTTGATTGTAAGACCTCAGCTTTGAGTTTTTTATTAAACTTTGTTGAGGATGATCCAAATTTTTAAATTACTGTGAGGAAGGGAAAGGTTCTAAGTTAAAGGTCGTAATACACAAATCAAACTAAATAAATTTATTTACAGGTATTCGTTTCCTCAATTCCAGAGTAGCATAGCTATAGGAAACCACAAGATGTAGCTATAGGATGCTAGGATTAAATGTCTATGGTAATTACATGCCAAACTCTGCTGGCATGGATAAATTTTACAAGTTGGCATTTTTTAAGATATTTTTGTTGTTTAGATATTGAAATTGATGTTTAGATAATTTTTTGTTGAAAAGTACTTTTAAGATAATTCTTTATCGGATTGTGTTTCCTTTACATGGTAAAATATGAGATATTTAGAGTCTAAAAATACTTTTTATATACCAAAATCAGTCATCAAAATTAGTCACTAATGTATTTATATATAAATACATGTGTTGTTCGATTTATTTTTAATATGTATATATATTTCAATATATATTTTATACTAGTGGCTAATTTTGATGTACATATGATTGAAATTAAAAAAATACATATAATGATTAAGTACTGCTTTATTTGATAATTTGGTAGCTATGAAACAGCTTTTTCTAAAAAATAAAAATAAAAACATTTTGAACATGATAAAGCTGTTTTGGAATTTATATCACAAAAAAATATATAGAAGTTATCTTTACAACTAATTTTAAATTGTAAGTTTTTCAAAAACACGCAAAAACAACGAAGAAAACTTCATATATGTTCATGGCCGTTTCACAAAAACAATATATTCATCCATGCAACAGTTATTGGAAATTCACTTTCAAAAAGAAAACATTTCTGTTCACCAAAACATTAACGATAACAAAAGATAAAAGTAAACCGAGATAACAGATAAATTGGGACTAAGCAACAAACTCAGCTGCTATACTTAATATATGGCACATCAATTGTCACATCAGTAAAATAAAAACTACTTTTATTTTTCTTACACAAAACAAAAATCAAAGTTAGAGAAAAATCTAGAAAGTTTGCTGATTCTATGCCTTGGAGTCAAAATCACTAGCCGATTTTTGCTTGCTTCTTAAGTTAGCCAACACCCTTGCAGCAGCCGAGTCTCTTGCTTCGCGAGGATTGGAACAAGTGTCACCCCCCAATGAACACTCAAAGTCGGGTCCTTTAAAGGTCACCAAAACTCGGAATCCACCTTCATTAAGCAATGTATATATAATATATATAGTGCATGTCAAATACATGATAATTCTTCAACATAGATATACAAGCAACATAACTGTGTATCACAAGAATCTTGGCTTCTACACCTAAATTGGACAACTTACCGTCTGATGGAGATACTAGATACATTGGTATGGTCCAAATATTTTCATTACATATACTGTCTAGTTCCTGCAAGATTAAACAGAGATCTGAGTACTTGTATGGAGATCAAAGGAACAGTTGCCATTGATTGCTAACTAACAGGTCATGAACATAAGCATTATTATCCGTATTATCTAACAGTCTCCCACTGACAAAGCAACATTCATGGATCATGGGACCCTCTGTTGAAACAGATTTAACAAGGCATCATAGATTCGTTAAATCGGTTCCTCTTGTTTTACTCAAACACGCAACTTAAGCATGTGAATGCACCGCAAACACCAATCACAACATGCTTAATTTCGTATTAGGTTGGAAATTGTCTTGCCTGGCAAGGACTTTGTGCAATGGACTCTCTAACTTTTCGTCTCATTAAATGGAGCTAAGCATGGATCCTCAAGATTTTTTCTTATCCCTCCATGATTTCCTTCCCATGAATAATTACAACCCTCTATAATGGCGTCAATCTGTTCAAACCGGCAAGTTGAGATGCTAGTATTGTATATCGATACTGTTTATAGTTCACACTGCAACATGTCTACTGACTAACATAAACAATATTGGTGCACGAAATTGTGATCATCAATGGCGCCATCAACATGGTACGCTCAATTGCAATCTCAACTCTTTATCACAACTTCGCACAACTAACCAGCAAGTGCACTGAGTCGTCCAAGTAATAAACCTTACGCGAGTCAGGGTCGATCCCACGGAGATTGTTGGTATGAAGCAAGCTATGGTCATCTTGTAAATCTCAGTCAGGCGGATTCAAATGGTTATCGAGGATTAATGATTAAAAGATAAATAAAACATAAAGTAAAGATAGATATACTTATGTAATTCATTGGTGAGAATTTCAGATAAGCGTATGGAGATGCTCTGTCCCTTTCGTCTCTCTGATTTCCTACTGTCTTCATCCAATCCTTCTTACTCCTTTCCATGGCAAACTGTATGTTGGGCATCACCGTTGTCAGTGGCTACAATCCCGTCCTCTCAGTGAAAATGTTCAACGCGCTCTGTCACAGCACGGCTAATCATCTGTCGGTTCTCAATCAGGTTGGAATAGAATCCAGTGATTCTTTTGCGTCTGTCACTAACGCCCAGCCTTCAGGAGTTTGAAGCTCGTCACAGTCATTCAATCCTCGAATCCTACTCAGAATACCACAGACAAGGTTTAGACATTCCGGATTCTCTTGAACGCCGCCATCAATTCTAGCTTATACCACGAAGATTCTGATTAAGGGATCCAAGAGATATCCACTCAATCTAAGGTAGAACGGAGGTGGTTGTCAGGCACACGTTCATAGGTGAGAATGATGATGAGTGTCACGGATCATTACATTCATCAAGTTGAGGAACAAGTGATATCTTAGAACAAGAATAAGCCGAATTGAATAGAAGAACAATAGTAATTGCATTAATACTCGAGGTACAGCAGAGCTCCACACCTTAATCTATGGTGTGTAGAAACTCCACCGTTGAAAATACATAAGAACAAGGTCTAGGCATGGCCAAATGGCCATCCTCCCAAAGAGGGTTCAATCATAAAAACATGATCGAAAGATCTCCCTAAATACAATAGCAAAAGGTCCTATTTGTAGAGAACTAGTAACTTAGGGTTTACAAAGGTGAGTAAATGACATAAAAATCCACTTCCGGGCCCACTTGGTGTGTGCTTGGGCTGAGCATTGAAGCTTTCATGTGTAGAGACTTTTCTTGGAGTTAAACGCCAGCTTTTGTGCCAGTTTGGGCGTTTAACTCCCATTCTTGTGCCAGTTCCGGCGTTTTACGCCAGAATTCTTGAGCTGACTTGGGACACCTGTTTGGGCCATCAAATCTCGGGCAAAGTATGGACTATTATACATTTCTGGAAAGCCCAGGATGTCTACTTTCCAACGCAATTGAGAGCGCGCCAATTGGGCTTCTGTAGCTCCAGAAAATCCACTTCGAGTGTAGGAAGGTCAGAATCCAACAACATCTGCAGTCCTTTTCAGCCTCTGAATCAGATTTTTGCTAGGTCCCTCAATTTTAGCCAGAAAATACCTGAAATCACAGAAAAACACACAAACTCATAGTAAAGTCTAGAAAAGTGAATTTTAAATAAAAACTAATAAAAATATAATAAAAACTAACTAAAACATACTAAAAACATACTAAAAACAATGCCAAAAAGCGTATAAATTATCCACTCATCACAACACCAAACTTAAATTGTTGCTTGTCCCCAAGAAACTGAAAATCAAATAAGATAAAAAGAAGAGAACATGCAATGAATTCCAAAAACATCTATGAAGATCAGTATTAATTAGATGAGCGGGGCTTTTAGCTTTTTGCCTCTAAACAGTTTTGGCATCTCACTCTATCCTTTGAAATTCAGAATGATTAGCTTCTATAGGAACTCAGAATCTAGATAGTGTTATTGACTCTCCTAGTTAAGTATGATGATTCTTGAACACAACTACTTTATGAGTCTTGGACGTGGCCCAAAGCACTCTGTCTTCCAGTATTACCACCGGATACATACATGCCACAGACACATAACTGGGTGAATCTTTTCAGATTGTGACTCAGCTTTGCTAGAGTCCCCAATTAGAGGTGTCCAGGGTTCTTAAGCACACTCTTTTTGCCTTGGATCATGACTTTATTATTAATATTTTTTTTGCTTCAAGAATCATTTTTATGATTTTTCAGATCCTCAGTAACATGTCTCCTTTTTCATCATTCTTTCAAGAGCCAACATTCATGAACAACAAATTCAAAAGACATATGCACTGTTTAAGCATTCATTCAGAAGTCAAAGTATTGCCACCACATCAAAATAATTAATCTGTTATAAAATTCAAAATTCATGCAATTCTTCTCTTTTTCAATTAAGAACATTTTTCATTTAAGAAAGGTGATGGATTCATAGGACATTCATAACTTTAAGGCATAGACACTAAGACACTAATGATCATAAGACACAAACATAGATGAACTTAAGCATGAAAATTCGAAAAACAGGAAAATAAAGAACAAGGAAGTTAAAGAACGGGTCCACCTTAGTGATGCCGGCTTGTTCTTCCTCTTGAAGATCTTATGGAGTGCTTGACCTCCTCAATGTCTCTTCCTTGCCTTTGTTGCTCCTCTCTCATGATTCTTTGATCTTCTCTAATTTCATGGAGGAGAATGGGATGTTCTTGGTGCTCCACCCTTAGTTGTCCCATGTTGGAACTCAATTCTCCTAGGGAGGTGTTGATTTGCTCCCAATAGTTTTGTGGAGGAAAGTGCATCCCTTGAGGCATCTCAGGGACTTCATGATGAGGAATTTCCTCATGTCCATGAGGACTTGGTCCAACCTTTGATTAAAGTTGACCTTTTTTGAGTTTGAAAAGGGACCTCGGGGATCACCTTCTTCATGGCCACAACTTCATGGAAGTGGTCTTGATGCACCCTTGAGATGAATCTCTCCATCTCCCATGACTCGGAGGTGGAAGCTTTTGCGTTCCCTTTCCTCTTTCTAGAGGTTTCTCCGGCCTTAGATGCCATAAATGGTTATGGAAAAACAAAAAGCTTTAGCTTTTACCACACCAAACTTAGAAGGTTTGCTCGTCCTCGAGCAAAAGAAGAAAGAAGAGGGTAGAAGAAGAAGAAATAGAGGAAATGGATGGGGCTTTGTGTTTCGGCCATTATGGGTGGGTTTGGGAGGGAAAGTGGTTTAATTTGAATAGTGAGGTAGGTGGGGTTTTATGAAGGATGGATGTAAGTGGTGAAGAGAATGGTAGGATTTGATAGGTGAGGGGTTTTTGGGGAAGAGGTATTGAGGTGATTGGTGAATGGGTGAAGAAGAGAGAGAGTGGTGGGGTAGGTGGGGATCCTGTGGGGTCCACAGATCTGAGGTGTCAAGGATAACTCATCCCTGCACCAAGTGGCGTGCAAAAATGCCCCTTCTGCCAATCCTGGCGTTAAACACCGGGTTGCTGCCATTTTCTGGCGTTAAACGCCAGTCTGGTGTCCCTTTCTGGCGTTAAACGCCAGTCTGGTGCCCCTTTCTGGCGTTAAACGCCAGTCTGGTGCCCCTTTCTGGCGTTAAACGCCCAGAATGGTGCCAGACTGGGCGTTAAACGCCCATTTGCTGCCCTTACTAGCGTTTAAACGCCAGCAAGTTTTTCCTCCAGGGTGTGCTGTTTTTCTTTCTATTTTTCATTCTATTTTTGCTTTTTCAATTGTTTTTGTGACTTCACATGATCATCAACCTATAGAAAACATAAAATAACAAAAGGAAAATAGATAAATATAACATTGGGTTGCCTCCCAACAAGCGCTTCTTTAATGTCATTAGCTTGACAGTGGGCCCTCATGGAGCCTCACAGATACTCAAAGCAATGTTGGAACCTCCCAACACCAAACTTAGAGTTTGAATGTGGGGGTTCAACACCAAACTTAGAATTTGGTTGTGGCCTCCCAACACCAAACTTAGAGTTTGATTGTGGGGGCTCTGTTTGACTCTGTTTTGAGAGAAGCTCTTCATGCTTCCTCTCCATGGTTACAGAGGGATATCCTTGAGCCTTAAACACAAGGGATTCTTCATTCACTTGAATGATCAATTCTCCTCTGTCAACATCAATCACAGCCTTTGCTATGGCTAGGAAGGGTCTGCCAAGGATGATGGATTCATCCATACAGTTCCCAGTCTCTAGGACTATGAAATCAGCAGGGATGTAATGGTCTTCAATCTTTACCAGAACATCCTCTACAAGTCCATAAGCTTATTTTCTTGAATTGTCTGCCATCTCTAGTGAGATTCTTGCAGCTTGTACCTCAAAGATCCCTAGTTTCTCCATTACAGAGAGAGGCATGAGGTTTATGCTTGACCCTAGGTCACACAGAGCCTTCTTGAAGGTCATGGTGCCTACTGTACAAGGTATTGGGAACTTTCCAGGGTCCTATCTCTTTTTGAGGTAATCTCTGCCTAGTCAAGTCATCTAGTTCTTTGGTGAGCAAAGGGGGTTCATCTCCCAAGTTTCATTACCAAATAACTTGTCATTTAGGTTCATGATTGCTCCAAGGTACTTAGAAACTTGCTCTTCAGTGACATCTTCGTCCTCTTTAGAGAAAGAATACTCATTAGAGCTCATGAATGGCAGAAATAAATCCAATGGAATCTCTATGGTCTCAGTGTGAGCCTCAGATTCCCATGGCTCCTCATTAGGGAATTCATTGGAGGCCAGTGGACGTCCATTGAGGTCTTCCTCAGTGGTGATCACTGCCTCTTCCTCCTCTCCAAATTCGGCCATGTTGATGGTCTTACACTCTCCTTTTGGATTCTCTTCTGTATTGCTTGGAAGAGTATTAGGAGGGAGTTCAGTAACTTTCTTACTCAGCTGACCCACTTGTGCCTCCAAGTTTCTAATGGAGGACCTTGTTTCAGTCATGAAACTTTGAGTGGTTTTGATTAGATCAGAGACCATGGTTGCTAAGTCAGAGTGGCTCTGCTTAGAATTTTCTGTCTGTTACTGAGAAGATGATGGAAAAGGCTTGCCATTGATAAACCTGTTTCTTCCACCAATATTGTTGTTGAAACCTTGTTGAGGTCTCTGTTGATCCTTCCATGAGAGATTTGGATGATTTCTCCATGAAGGATTATAGGTGTTTCCATAGGGTTTTCCCATGTAATTCACCTCTTCCATTGATGGGTTCTCAGGATCATAAGCTTCTTCTTCAGATGAAGCGTCCTTAGTACTGTCTGGTGCAGCTTGCTGACAAACCCCATTTTGACGGTTTATCTTGTATTGAATTTAGGGTATTTTATCACCTTTTACCCACATTTACTCAATGAAATAGCATGGTTTTGTATATTCTCCTTTAAATTGTGCTTGAGAGTGAAAACATGCTTTTTAGGTCTTAAAATAGCTAAATGTAATTTACCTTGATTCCATTAGATGCCTTGATATGTTTGCTAAGTGATTTCAGATTTAGGAGGCAAAGATTGGATCAAGGGAATGAAGAAAGAAGCATGAAAAGTTGGAGAACTCATGAAGAAATGAAAGAACCGGAAAGCTGTCAAGCCGACCTCTTCGCACTTAAACGACCATAACTTGAGCTACAGAGGTCCAAATGATGCGGTTCCAGTTGGGTTAGAAAGCTAACATCCGGGGCTTCGAAACAATATAAGATTTTCCATAGTTGCTACAAGTATGGTGGCGCGCACGCGCATAGTACGCGCACACGCCGTTGCTGCCACCTAGTCCACTTGAAGCAAAACGTGGCCAGCGATTTTAGAAGCCTTGTGGGCCCAATCCAACTCATTTCTGATGCTATTTAACCCAAGGAGTGAAGAGGGAAACACAAGTTAGTTACCATTAGTTTAGTTTAGTAGTTAGAATTAGTTTCTAGAGAGAGAAGCTCTCACTTCTCTCTAGAATTAGGATTAGGATTATGATTAGTTCTTAGATCTAGGTTTTAATCTTTGCTTTCTTCTACTTCTACCTTTCAATTCTTTGTTGCTACATTCATCTTCTTCTATTCTTTTGTTGTAATTTCCTTTATGTTGTTCTTACATTTTGTTGTAGATCTAGTATTGTTCTTTCTACATTCTTCCAATTCAATAAGAGGTAATTCACAATAATTGTTCTTCTTTACTTTTCTATTGTTGATCTCTTGTTTTTGTAGTTGTGGATTCCTTTAATTCTTGCATTTAATAATGTTTACTTCTATTGCACTTTATGTGTTTGTTGAAATGTCTCTTTTAGTTTTAGTGTAGATTTTATTCCTCTTGGCCTAGGTAGAGTAATTAGTAACACTTGAGTTATCTAATTCCTTTGTTGATTGATAATTGGAGAGATTGCTAATTGGTTTGGAGTGCACTAAAGCTAGTCTTTCCTTGAGAGTTGGCTAGGACTTGTGGCTCAAGTCAATTCATCCACTTGACTTTCCTTTGTTTAGTAAGGGTTAACTAAGTGGTAGCAATGAACAATTCTCATCACAATTGAGAAGGATAACTAGGATAGAACTTCTAGTTCTCATACCTTGCCAAGAGCCTTTTATAGTTGTTAGTTTATTTTCATTGCCATTTACTTTCATGTCTCTTATCCAAAACCCCAAAACAACTCAAACCAATAACAAGACACTTTATTGTAATTCCTAGGGAGAACGACCCGAGGTTTGAATACTTCGGTTTATAAATTTAGGGGTTTGTTTTAGTGACAAACAACTTTTTGTATGAAAGGATTATTGCTTGGTTTAGAAACTATACTTCGACGAGATTTTATTTGAGAAATTCTAAACCGTCAAAAATCCATTCGTCAAAATGGCGCCGTTGCCGGGGATTTGCAATGGTGTTGTGTTATTGGTTATTGTACATATGTGAATATTGTGAATAGGTTTATCTTTTGTATGTTTCTTAATTTTTGTTAGTTTTATTTTGTTTTTCCATAATGAGTTCTCACTTTGGCTATGAGTTTGGCTCTAATTGTGTTGTAGGGAATGTGAACTTCAATGCTAACATGTACCAAGGATGGAACACTCCAAGATGGGAGGAGCCTCAAGGAATTGATCACTCCCATTGGCATCAACCTCCAGACACTTATAGGTGATGAGGACTATAATGAAGTTGTGTATCAAGAATGGGATAATCAAAGGTGGGAAGAGCCATATGCTTATGATCAATCTTCTTGGCAACAACCTCCACCAATGAACTATGAAGAAGAGCCATTCCATGATGCATACCAATCAAATGGCTATGGTGAATCTCCTTGTGACTTTCAAGAACCACCACCATATGCTTATGAGTCATATCCTCAACATGACCCTCAACCACACTCACAAGCCTATTTTCAACAAACACCTCCATATGACCATGATCCTTACCCACCATACCAACCTCCTTTTGAACCATATGAGCCATACATGGAACCACAATTCCAAGATTACTACTCCCAAGAACCACCTCAATACACACCACCACCTTACCAAGAAGAACCACCTTCCTATAATGAACCCTTTCTCCAAAATGATGAACCCTCCCATCCACCCCAATCTCTAATGGATGAAACCCTCGGTGTTCTTCTTCAAGGACAAGATGACAAGGGATGTGCAACAATTCATGACCGCCTTGGATGAGGTGGTAAACCGGCTAGCATCCCAACTTTTGGACACTCAAGAAACTCCCATAGCTACATGTGGAGAATCTAAAGAGGAGCATAGCTTAAAGGAGAGATTGAAAACTTCGGTGGAAAAGGAGGAATGCTACTTTGTGTTAGAACAATTGGAGGAACCTATGACCATTGAAGAAAAGGAAGAAGTGGTTGAAGACTTAGGAGATGCGGAACTTCCATGGGAGCCTAGAGTTATAGAAAACCCCTCCAAGAAGATTGAAGTTGATGTTGAGGAGGAATGTGCACAACCTCCAAGGCATATCCCATATGAAGACTTGGAAGGAGTAAAGCAAGAATCGAGTTCCCTTGGTGATGAAGATCATGCATCCAATCTTCTTGGTGAAGAATCCTTTGAATTTGAAGAACCTTCTCCCAATGAATTTGAAAGTGATGTGGAGGTAGATTTCTCTCAACCTCCCATTTATGACTTGAGTGATGGAGAAGAGTTAGATGAAGTTGAGGAACAAAGGATTGAGAATGAAGAAGTTTATGAAGAGGTGGAGATTGACAAAGAAGCAAACAAGGGAGTAGAGCTTACAAGCACATTGGAGATACCTCTCCCCAAGCCACCACCATCCACTCTCTCATTCAAGTGGGTAAATTTCTTATACTCAAGCTTTATTATTCCTCTTGAATATGGTTTGCTTGAAACAGATGGTCAACTTAGATATATTTGTGGCTTTAAGAGTAAAAAGGAGATGGTTAGTGGTTGGAAGCATTATCCTAGGTTCATTATGGTCACATGTCCAAAGCTTGATACCAAAGGTTGGTGTATAACTAGAGTACATGGGTCTAGAAGGATGTTTGGTCACTTTGTTGAGAATTCACCTTGCTCACCACCCACATGGATTAATGATAATCAACTTGGAGATGGGTGTGAAGACAAAATATGGGATCCGGGAACACATGAGGATCAACATTGGGAGCCCATGGTTTGTGAAGAACTCCATCAAAGCTTGGAGATATTAATCTTGAATGATGGAGCTTATTGGAAGTCCAAGCATTGGTGGAAGTTCCAAGATGAGTACAAGCACAAGCCACCTTGAGAGAAGCTTCCCATAAGTCCAACTTAAGGACAATAAACAAAAGTGCTAGGTGGGAGACAACCCACCATGGTAACTTCTTTTCATTTTCTCTTTTGTAAATATTTGGTAAAATTAGTCTAATTTCATGTTTTGTTTAGTTAGTTGAGTATATTTGATAGTTTAATATGTTGAATAAGGTTTTATGGTGTTTTGGTAGATGTTTGGAGGTTTGGAATGCTTGGATTGGTGCAAAAACATAGCAAAATTTTTTGAAAAAAACAGAGCACCATCCACGCGTACGCGCACTGCGTGCGTACGCGTGTATCAAGCGTTTTGGACCATCCACGCGAGCGCGCCATGCACGCGTACGCGTGGATTGAGAAGTTCCACCTTCCATACCTTGACCCGAGAGTTAGGCCTGCACTGTGCGGAAATTGGGCCTGATGCACAAACCTATTTGCGCGCTCGCGCACATGACGCGTGCGCGCCACTCTCGAAATAAACCATCCGCGCGTGCGCGCAATGCATGCGTACGCGTGGATGTCCTTTCTTCCAACCATATTTCTTTTCTTCTCCTCTTTCCATTTCTTTCCTTCTCCTTTCTTCCTTCCCTCTTCTACCCCTCATCCAACACTTCCAAACACCATTGATAACCATTTATTTTAGTTAGTTAATTAGTTAGTTAGTTAGTTTGTTAGTTAATTTTAGTTTAGTTTTCATTTTATTTTCTCTCTTTTCATAATAAGTGTTGGATTATTGACTTTGTTTACTATGCATTGCTTTCCCTTATTGCCTAAATGCTAATTTAGCATTAATGTTTTTAGATAATCATTGTTGGATCCTATGATTGAGGTTATATTTTGCTACTTGGTCTTGAGTTTTTCATGCTTATCTTTTGAAAAATACCAAGTGATGAGAATTGCCTTCAAGCTTGTAACTCTTCTTGAATTACATGATTTGGCCACCATGTGATTTGAGCCTTATTTTGTGATTAGGCAACCTCTTGATGATGGATGATGATGCGCATTTACCTTAGTGCATGGTATTTCATGATCATATGCGTCCATATGTGTTTGACTTGAATGCTTTCATGCTTCTTTAATGCTTGTTTTACCTTACAAGTTTACTTAAAGCATCTCAAGCATACTAGAATGAGTAAAGTACATGCTTCTTTGGTGACATAACTTTTTATGCTAATGTGTGTTCTAAACTGCGCAATTTAGAATTCACACACCTAATATTTCTTAATGTCGCACTAATTCACTCACTCAATTCTAGTGATTTACCTTATTCCAAAAATTATGCTTCCTTGCTTTTGTATTACCCTACCTTATGGTGTTATATTTTTGTTTTTCATGATGTATGCACCACGAGCAATAACGGAAGCAAGACTAAGAACACGTAGCAATCCGGAGAGTCGCCGTACCCCCTTGCTCATCTTTGAGTGCACCGAGGACGGTGCAAACTTTTAAGTGTGGGGAGGTCGTTCGACCGTTCGGCGATTTTGGGTGACAAATTTCTAATCCCAACACTTTTGCACTTCATTCTAGGATTTTAGGATTTTAACTTGCATTTTCTTAATTTTTGCATATGTATACACAATAAGCTTAGTCAAAATAATGAAAATTTTCAAGATTTCTATCTATAGGGCACCTCAATTGATTTGAGTGAAAACTCTTCATAGAACTTGCTTGAATTATATATCTTGTGGATCATGTTTTTGAGCTAAGAACACAAGCAAGTGAGACTTGAGCCTAATGGTGTGGTTACATCTTATAACCACTTATTTTCCTTCTTGTGTGCATTATTCTCTTTCTATAATTGTAATCTTTGATTTGTTTGATTCTTTATGTCCATTATTTTGTGTATTCATGCATTTATATGATTGAGGCCATCATTTCATTAGCTCACTTACCCAAATAGCCTTACCTTTTATCTTCCATTGTTAGCCAATTTGAGCCTACGATTAACCCACTTGTTCTTAATTTTAGCACATTACAAGCCTTAAAGCGAAAAACAATAAATGTCCTTATTTGGATATTTGATTAGCTTAGGCTAGAGTGTTTAAGTATCATTCAAGTGTGGGAACCTTGGGACATTGGGTGAATAAAAGGGTAATTTTGTATTATTATTGGAAATATTGGGAATTGGGTACATACTCATGTATTGATCAAATGTAAAACCTTATGCATTGAAGTTCTTGTATATAGAAAGAAAAAAATGAGAAAAACAAAAGAAAAATAATATGGAAAAGAAAAAAAGAAAAAAAATAGAAAAAGAAAGAAAAAGAAGAAAAAGAAAGAAATAAAAAGGGGACAAAATGCCCCAAATCAAAGTATAGTCCAATAAAATCAATGCATAGGGTTGTGAAATTAAAAAGGAATACATGAGTATGTGAAAAAGTGAGGAATGGGTAGTTAGATTAGAACTTAATTGTATAGGATGTCATAGGTTAGGTGGGAAGTTTAAGCTTATCAAAGATTCAAATTTCAAACTCACTTAACCAAATATGCATCCTACCTTGAACCTAGCCCCATTACAACCTAAAGAAAAGACCTCATGATACTTGTATGCATGCATGAAATATATGTTGATTGTTAGAAGAAGAACAAATCTTAGAAAGCATGATTAGGAGAGAATTGAGTGAATCAACCCCTAAACACTTGAGCGAATAGAGTGCGAACACATCCGGTGAGGGTTTGATGCTCAATTACATGTTTTCACCTATGATCATAATTTTCATGCAAGTTTGTAAAAATATTTAATAACTCAATTCATTTGTGGATTAGACTTGCTAGTCCTTAGCCCTTGTGCATATATGCTTCTTGGGAATTGATTTACTTTGACCAAGCAATTGCATTCATGTAGATAGTTGCATATAGGTAGATTGCATTTAGTTAGTTTCCATTGAATAAATGCCATACCCTTACTTCATTCTTGGTTTAAGCATGAGGACATGCTTGGTTTAAGTGTGGGGAGGTTGACAAACCCCATTTTGACGGTTTATCTTGTATTGAATTTAGGGGATTTTATCACCTTTTACCCACATTTACTCAATGAAATAGCATGGTTTTTTATATTCTCCTTTAAATTGTGCTTGAGAGTGAAAACATGCTTTTTAGGTCTTAAAATAGCTAAATGTAATTTACCTTGATTCCATTAGATGCCTTGATATGTTTGCTAAGTGATTTCAGATTTAGGAGGCAAAGATTGGATCAAGGGAATGAAGAAAGAAGCATGAAAAGTTGGAGAACTCATGAAGAAATGAAAGAACCGGAAAGCTGTCAAGCCGACCTCTTCGCACTTAAACGACCATAACTTGAGCTACAGAGGTCCAAATGATGCGGTTCCAGTTGGGTTAGAAAGCTAACATCCGGGGCTTCGAAAAAATATAAGATTTGCCATAGTTGCTACAAGTATGGTGGCGCGCACGCGCATAGTACGCGCACGCGCCGTTGCTGCCACCTAGTCCACTTGAAGCAAAACGTGGCCAGCGATTTTAGAAGCCTTGTGGGCCCAATCCAACTCATTTCTGATGCTATTTAACCCAAGGAGTGAAGAGGGAAACACAAGTTAGTTACCATTAGTTTAGTTTAGTAGTTAGAATTAGTTTCTAGAGAGAGAAGCTCTCACTTCTCTCTAGAATTAGGATTAGGATTATGATTAGTTCTTAGATCTAGGTTTTAATCTTTGCTTTCTTCTACTTCTACCTTTCAATTCTTTGTTGCTACATTCATCTTCTTCTATTCTTTTGTTGTAATTTCCTTTATGTTGTTCTTACATTTTGTTGTAGATCTAGTATTGTTCTTTCTACATTCTTCCAATTCAATAAGAGGTAATTCACAATAATTGTTCTTCTTTACTTTTCTATTGTTGATCTCTTGTTTTTGTAGTTGTGGATTCCTTTAATTCTTGCATTTAATAATGTTTACTTCTATTGCACTTTATGTGTTTGTTGAAATGTCTCTTTTAGTTTTAGTGTAGATTTTATTCCTCTTGGCCTAGGTAGAGTAATTAGTAACACTTGAGTTATCTAATTCCTTTGTTAATTGATAATTGGAGAGATTGCTAATTGGTTTGGAGTGCACTAAAGCTAGTCTTTCCTTGAGAGTTGGCTAGGACTTGTGGCTCAAGTCAATTCATCCACTTGACTTTCCTTTGTTTAGTAAGGGTTAACTAAGTGGTAGCAATGAACAATTCTCATCACAATTGAGAAGGATAACTAGGATAGAACTTCTAGTTCTCATACCTTGCCAAGAGCCTTTTATAGTTGTTAGTTTATTTTCATTGCCATTTACTTTCATGTCTCTTATCCAAAACCCCAAAACAACTCAAACCAATAATAAGACACTTTATTGTAATTCCTAGGGAGAACGACCCGAGGTTTGAATACTTCGGTTTATAAATTTAGGGGTTTGTTTTAGTGACAAACAACTTTTTGTATGAAAGGATTATTGCTTGGTTTAGAAACTATACTTCGACGAGATTTTATTTGAAAAATTCTAAACCGTCAAAAATCCATTCGTCACTTGCATTCCAAACAGACTTTGAGAAATCATATTGACTTGCTGAGTCAATATTTTGTTCTGAGCCAATATGGCATTCAGAGTACCAATCTCAAGAACTCCTTTCTTCTGATTCGTCCCATTGTTCACAGGATTCCTTTCAGAAGTGTACATGAATTGGTTATTTGCAACCATTTCAATGAGTTCTTGATCTTCTGCAGGCGTCTTCTTCAGATGAAGAGATCCTCCAACAGAGCTGTCCAATGACATCTTGGACGGTTCAGACAGACTATCATAGAAGATACCTATGATGCTCCATTCAGAAAGCATGTCAGAAGGACACCTTCTGATCAATTGTTTGTATCTTTCCCAAGCTTCATAGAGGGATTCACCTTCCTTCTGTCTGAAGGTTTGGACTTGCACTCTAAGCTTACTCAATTTTTGAGGAGGAAAGAACTTTGCCAAGAAGGCATTGACTAACTTTTCCCAAGAGTTCAGGCTTTCTTTAGGTTGTGAGTCCAACCATATCCTAGCTCTGTCTCTTACAGCAAAAGGGAATAGCATAAGTCTGTAGACCTCAGGGTCAACCCCATTGGTCTTGACAGTATCACAGATTTACAAGAATTCAGCTAAAAACTGATGAGGATCTTCCAATGGAAGTCCATGGAACTTGCAATTCTGTTGCATTAGAGAAACTAATTGAGGCTTAAGCTCAAAGTTGTTTGCTCCAATGGCAGGGATAGAGATGCTTCTCCCATAGAAGTCGGGAGTAGGTGCAGTAAAGTCACCCAACACCTTCCTTGCATTGTTTGCATTGTTGTTGTTTTCGGCTGCCATGTCTTCTTCTTTGAAGATTTCTGTTAGGTCCTCTACAGAGAATTGTGCTTTAGCTTCTCTTAGCTTTCGCTTCAAGGTCCTTTCAGGTTCAGGGTCAGCTTCAACAAGAATGCCTTTGTCCTTGCTCCTGCTCATATGAAAGAGAAGAAAACAAGAAAATATGGAATCCTCTATGTCACAGTATAGAGATTCCTTAAGGTGTCAGAGGAAAAGAAAAATAGAAGGAAGAGGTAGAAGAATTCGAACTTAGAAAGATAGAGTTTGAATTGTGCATTGAGGAGGAGTGTTAGTCCATAAATAGAAGGATGTGAGAAGAGGGGAAGAAATTTTCGAAAATTTAAAGTGAATTAATTAAAAGAAATTTTGAAAAAATGGTAATTGATTTTCGAAAACTAAGATTGAGAAAGAAATAAAGTGATTTTGAAAAAGATTTTGAAATTGGAAATCAAAAAGATATGATTGAAAACTATTTTGAACAAGATGTGATTAAAAAGATATGATTGAAAAGTTATGGTTTTAAAGAGATATGATTTAGAAGATATGGTTGAAAAACAATTTAAAGAGATTTGATTTTTAAAATTAATGACTTGGCTAACAAGAAAAGATATGATTCAAACATTAAACTTTTCTCAACAGAAAAGGCAACATACTTGAAATGTTGAATCAAATCATTAATTGTAGCAAGTATTTTTGAAAAATGAAAAGAAATTAATTTTGAAAAGATATGATTGAAAAGATATGATTTGAAAAAGATTTGATTTTGAAAAATTTTGGAAACTTGAAAAAAAAATTTGAATTAAAAACAAAATCTTCCCTCTTGTGCCATCCTGACGTTAAACGCCCAGTCAGGTACCCTGGCTGGCGTTTAAATGCCAGTTTTCCTTCCTTACTGGGCGTTTTGAACGCCCAGCTTTTTCTGTGTAATTCCTCTGCTGTATGTTCTGAATCTTCAATTCTCTGTATTATTGACTTGAAAAGACAAAAAATTTTTTTTTTGAATTTTTAATGATGAGGAATAATCAAAATGCCACTAAGATCAAATAAACAGTGCATGCAAGACACCAAACTTAGAAGTTTGTATACTATTGACACTAACAAACTGAGAATGCATATGAGAAACAACAAAACACTCAAGACAAGAGAATTTAAAGACCAGAGCAAGGAAATCATCAAGAACAACTTGAAGATCAATGAAGACACATGCATGAATTCGAAAAATGCAAGAAGAACAGAAACATGCAATTGACACCAAACTTAAAATGAGACACTAGACTCAAACAAGAAATATTTTTGGTTTTTATGATTTTGTAATTTTTTTGGATTTTTCGAAATTTATGTGGAAAAGAAAATAAGGATATCAAAATTCTTAATGAGAATTCCAGGAATCATGCAATGTTAGTCTAAAGCTTTAGTCTAAAGAAATTAAACATGGCTAGCCAAGTTTCAGCAGGACATTACATTCAAGAGCTAAATTGATGAGAATCAATTAGCTTTGGTGATGATAAGAACATCACCTTGAAACTCTAGAATTCATTCTTAAAATTTTTGAAGAGAAATACCAAATCTAAGCAACAAGATGAACCGTCAGTTGTCCAAACTCAAACAATCCCCAGCAACGGTGCCAAAAACTTGGTGCACGAAATTGTGATCATCAATGGCACCATCAACATGGTACGCTCAATTGCAATCTCAACTCTTTATCACAACTTCGCACAACTAACCAGCAAGTGCACTGGGTCATCCAAGTAATAAACCTTACGCGAGTCAGGGTCGATCCCACAGAGATTGTTGGTATGAAGCAAGCTATAGTCATCTTGTAAATATCAGTCAGGCGGATTCAAATGGTTATGGAGGATTAATGATTAAAAGATAAATAAAACATAAAGTAAAGATAAAGATACTTATGTAATTCATTGGTGAGAATTTCAGATAAGTGTATGAAGATGCTCTGTCCCTTTCGTCTCTCTGATTTTCTACTGTCTTCATCCAATCCTTCTTACTCCTTTCCATGGCAAGCTGTATGTTGGGCATCACCGTTGTCAGTGGCTACAATCCTGTCCTCTCAGTGAAAATGTTCAACGCGCTCTGTCACAGCATAGCTAATCATCTGTCGGTTCTCAATCAGGTTGGAATAGAATCCAGTGATTCTTTTGCGTCTGTCACTAACGCCCAGCCTTCAGGAGTTTGAAGCTCGTCACAGTCATTCAATCCTCGAATCCTACTCAGAATACCACATACAAGGTTTAGACATTCCGGATTCTCTTGAATGCAGCCATCAATTCTAGCTTATACCACGAAGATTCCGATTAAGGGATCCAAGAGATATCCACTCAACTAAGATAGAACGGAGGTGGTTGTCAGGCACACGTTCATAGGTGAGAATGATGATGAGTGTCACGGATCATCACATTCATCAAGTTGAAGAACAAGTGATATCTTAGAACAAGAATAAGCCGAATTGAATAGAAGAACAATAGTAATTGCATTAATACTCGAGGTACAGCAGAGCTCCACACCTTAATTTATGATGTGTAGAAACTCCACCGTTGAAAATACATAAGAACAAGGTCTAGGCATGGCCAAATGGCCAGCCTCCCAAAGAGGGTTCAATCATAAAAACATGATCGAAAGATCTCCCTAAATACAATAGCAAAAGGTCCTATTTGTAGAGAACTAGTAACTTAGGGTTTACAAAGGTGAGTAAATGACATAAAAATCCACTTCCGGGCCCACTTGGTGTGTGCTTGGGCTGAGCATTGAAGCTTTCATGTGTAGAGACTTTTCTTGGAGTTAAACGCCAGCTTTTGTGCCAGTTTGGACGTTTAACTCCCATTCGTGTGCCAGTTCCAGCGTTTTACGCCAGAATTCTTGAGCTGACTTGGAACGGCTATTTGGGCCATCAAATCTCGGGAAAAGTATATACTATTATACATTTCTGGAAAGCCCAGGATGTCTACTTTCCAACGCAATTGAGAGCGCACCAATTGGGTATCTGTAGCTCCAGAAAATCCACTTTGAGTGCAGGGAGGTCAGAATCCAATAGCATCTGCAGTCCTTTTCAGCCTCTGAATCAGATTTTTGCTCAGGTCCCTCAATTTTAGCCAGAAAATACCTGAAATCACAGAAAAATAAACAAACTCATAGTAAAGTCCAGAAAAGTGAATTTTAAATAAAAACTAATAAAAATATAATAAAAACTAACTAAAACATACTAAAAACAATGCCAAAAAGCGTATAAATTATCCGCTGATCAAATATCAACTTCAGAAATTACAAGGACAAATGGAAAAACAAAGAGACTTTTCCAAGAATGATTTATACAATTGAAGTCTACATCAAAGAAGTGAAGCACAAGGAAGATTGGATATATAACTGAAATTTTTTTTCGGAAAAGACAAACTGATTGGTTGATAGCTGCATTCAAAATTATAACCTTATATTCACATAAAAACAAAAAACAAAGAAAAATCCATGGAAGAAGATGAAAATGCTAGGTTGAACCTATAAAATAAAAAATCCTGATTGTTCTGAAACACCACAATAATACAAGGAAATGGAAAGTACCTTTTAGAAAGCTGATGCCAAAATTAGCGACTTTACTGCAAGAAATGTCAAGACTCTCCAAACACGCCAACTCTAGAAGCAAATTGAATAAAATACATTGTTCTGTTAATCATTGAACCATATGTTGACTAAGACAACAATGACTATACTTCCATATGAAGCTATATAAAATGCACATGTTTAACACCATGAACTATTCCACTGTATAATCTTTCCGTAGAGAACTACCCATTAGAAGAAAAAAATGAATATAAAGTTAGTCAATACAATGAATTTAATGAAATATATAAAAGCACGGGATGATATATTTAATTAAGCCAAAGAGAAATTAACAAAGGCCTTACAACATTTCAAGGCAGCAATATCGAAAATAACACAACTGGCAAATAAGTTAATTCAGGGGTACATCTAAACTCCCCCAAAAATAAATTGGGATAGGATCTTGTAGTTCCTGTATTTGTTGTTGTTAATTAGTTATCTTATGTAATAGTACTGTGTAGGAGAAGATGGCAGAAACCGATTTTTTATCACCAGTGGTGAAGTCTCTAACAAGAGATGCAGAAGAGAGGAGGTAAGCAGTTTTAACATGGCAGGAGCAATTTTACCATGGCAAGTTTTCATCTTCCACTCAATGAACAATTTATTAAATCAACCACAGCGAAACACAATATAACAATCAAAAGGTAGAGAACAACACCAAAACAATAATTTACCAAATTAACAAGTTAATAAGATCAATTAAAACTGAAAATCAAAATAACAAGAACAATTAACATTTTAAACTACAGCAAACTAACAACAAAATAAGAACTGAAAACATACTAACCATGAAAACAACAATAAAAAAAACAATAACTGAATAATTAATACAAGAAAGAACAAGAAGAAGGAAAAAAATCACCCTAGGATGGAGCAGTTCTGAAATTCAAACAGTACAGGGAAAGGGAAGAGCTTTAAATCGCGATGGAGATGGCTGAATGGAGGCAGACAATGACGGAACGGTGGCTGAAAGGCCGCGGAACAGAGGCTAACAGAGGCTCGAACACGCGGCGTATAGGACTGAATAGAGGGCTAAGCAGCTCGAACAAGGGTTGGCCAAAAAGGGCAGAACAAGGGTTGGCCAAAAAATAGACGTAGAAGCTTGGCCAAAAAGGAGGCGGATGCGCGGCGAACAAGGGCGATGTTGCGCCAAAGCTGTAGCAGCGGCGGTGGCTGGACGTTGAGGAAGGACGACGAGAGATGGCTGCTTAGGTGCTTTCTCCAAGCTGCGTTCGAGTTCTTTTCTGTCTTCTCTGCTTTCTTCAGTGTGTTTGTTCAGAGGCCAGAGAGAGGGAAGTGAGGGAGGGAGGAGGAGCTCGATGAGAGGAAGGAGGAGAGTGGCTGAGTGAGACTGTGAGAGAGGAGAGGCCAAGAAGGTGCTGTGCGTTTTGGTTACTGGTTAGGGTTCCTCTAACCAACGGCACCATTTTGAGCAAATTTTAGAAAACCGGTCAGGTTCCAGTTTGGTTCGACGATCCAATGATGGTTTTTGAATCTTTCGGTTTTGATGTGACTGATTTATTTTTTATACCGGTTCATGGTTCGACCGATCAGTTCGAATTGGTTTTCAGAATCTTGATCCGAACCGTTTTTCCCTCGGTTCACGATTTGACCGGTTCGACCAGTCGCTTCGAACTGTTTTCAGAAATTTGCGTTTTTTTCTTATTCCAAAAAATCTGGCCAGGTGACGGTTCGGTTCGATCGACCAGTTCTTGGCCGGTTCGACGGTTCAATTGCGGTTTTTGAAATTGGGGGTTTTAACATTTGTCCTAGTTGTTTTTTGTAGCAGTTCATGGTTCAACCGGTTCAACCGGCCGGTCCGAACCAATTTTCAGAAGATAGATTATAACAATTCTCTCATGTTGTTTTTATTTTAAAATGCTTAATATATTTTAGTATCAAATTTTCAATTAAGCTTACAACACAGAAATGGTTCAAGGAATCAAAATGCTAGAGTGAAAATTAAGCTTCACCTAAATTCAACTACAATCGAACGAAAGACAGAAACATTAATTTTCAACAAGAGTCCATAAAAAATATAGTGCATAATAATTTTTTAAGTAAAAGAGATGAAACTAACAAGTCTTAGTAGTTAATATAAACTAAACATGACTACATGACAATTATGATTATTTAATTTTTGTTTGACTCCTTTTGTTTATACTTATTGTAATTCCTGGTAGCAGATTCAATGACATTATGCAGCATCAAGTTGTGGGGCCTTAGAATCAAATCCAACGCAAGTCGCATCCTTGTACCATCATTAACCTGAAAACTATAAATATTTTAGGTTACCAACAAAACCATACACATTAGAATTGAAGTACTATTTTTTTTAGCAATAGAAAATTACATTTATTGTATAACTATACGTCTTCTTGTAGTTTGTCATCTCAGTTGCCACCCATACCCCACAATCATTACTGTGTTAAATAAGATGCAGTTAACTTATGCAGATAAAAAATTGAAAGAGGAAAACACAAATACAGATATTCCTTACGAGCCAGGAGCTTGTTCTCCTGTTTCTAACATATCCACAAATACAAAATCAAGTATCCTTGGCCTGAACGGAGTGTTGTATTTATAGAACGAGTCATACTTGAGTATATCTTTTAGATATTTTGCCTACTTATATAGGAAAAAAATTAAATAAAGGACGATATTTGAAACCTAAAAAAAATGTCATAAAAATGAAAATGGGAAAAGTTAATTTACTAGCTTTACTATACTCGATCTCTTTTGCTCTTTATCTGTAGCAATGGGTAGGGAGTCTAGCAGAATTGTTTGATGATTGCACAAATAAAAAACAACCAGATACCAATGTGTGTTGTTCTCGTTCACAGGTAAAAAAATCTAGTATCAACTTTCACGTATTAAAATATTACTAGATATAATTTTTTTTAAAAAAAAAATAAAAATTATAGATCAGTTCATAAAGATAAATGCCATTAAATAATAAAAAAATTAAAAATACAATAAATCATATACCTTTTTAGACCTTCATCAACTTTTTTCATAAATTCTTTTTGATAATATTTCAACAGAACTTCAATTTTGGTATCACATTGCAGTATGAATTGCTGAATTTAATAGTTAGGGGCTAAGTCAGTGACACCAATTAAGTAATAAGAAAATAAATAAAATGGTAACAAACTCTTGTGTCTCTTGTTCTCGTTACGTTGAGGTGATCCGGATGATTCTCGCTTACCCATATCAAACACTCAAGCATATATATAACACAATTAGAATTATAATGTGAATATAATTTGCTAATGATCTGCTGAGAAGTGTTTTTATATATAGAATAAAATTTTGTTTGTTTATTCTTTATTATTGAAAAATATCTTTCAAAAAGATTTTATTGTTTTATATATATATATATATATATATATATATATATATATATATATATATATATATATATATATATATAATTATAAAGAATGTGTATCTATGATTGTGGCTTAAAAAGATTTACGATTTAAAGTGGATATTATTTTTATTTACAAATTATTTAAAATAGATACTATTATTCAAATTTATTATTTAAAATTGATATTATAATGTACATGATAATATAATGTGGAAAGCTTCGCGTATTAATACATAATATTTATTTTGTTTATTAAAACATGATTTAAAATAGATATTATTATTTTAGCCTATTTTAACTTATAACTCTACATAATACTAGCATTTAAATTTGTAATATTGATTTAGATATAATATTGATTTTGACGGAATATATGATTTACTTATAAATAATATAATTGATGTGATTTATGTTGATTATAAACTAATTAAATTGTCAATAATTAGAATGATTTTGCATTTAATATAGATTTAGCGTAAATTGATATATAATAATAACTCTCTTTTATCATTGTTATGTATTTTTATTTTCAAACACATAACACTACAAGATAATTACAATAGTAAGAACGCGAAAAAATAATCGAGCTACTTCTGTTGAGACAAGTTCTATTCCTAACATGAATATCTGTCAAAAATCAACTGAAATTTTGAAGATCTGTCACAGCACAGACATGCCTGACTGACAACCTTGTTCCGAGAGTCTAAAGAACCCCCAAACAAAGTAGCCTCAAGCTCCTCTCCTCCTTCATTCAATTTCCATTCTTGAACCAAACATTGATTTTTCTTCCAATGCTTCTCAGCCTAGTGCAGCACTTTCTACTCCCACGTTACAAATCTTGTTAGCCCCCCTGTGCTAAAGCAAGTGAAGAACAAGGGAATGCATGAGAAATACATCAATCCAACTATTTCCCCCTCCTCTTTCATTCAATTTCTTTGAGTATTCTTGTTTTTTTGAGTTAATTTCTTTGATTGTTGACTGTTGTTAACAGGAAGAATTGTTGATTGTTGTATGTGCATTTTGGTTATATGTGCATTTTGAAAATTGAGTGTATTTGAATCAGTTATTTTCATTGCTGCCAGGACATACCCCTAACTGGCTTATATTTATGAATAGGTAACCTCGTGTAAGCTATGGCGGCAAGTGGGAGAATCTTTCAAACCTCCTAACTAAGAACCAACGTCCCCTATCTTGTCTTGATTGTGTTCATGGCTCATTGAAGAGTCTCTTCAAATGGGCAAGTTATAGTACTTTGTATCTCTGTGTTATTAGATTTCAAATCTGTGATATGCATTCTTTCTAATTTTCTAAGTAATGTCATGGTAATGGTAGTGTGTATTGGTTATGATGATGAGACCAATTAACTGTTTCCATGTATTATGAATGGTTTCTCGATTTCCTTATGCATGGAAAAGTATACTTTTCAAGCTATTATTTTCATTATATAATAAGTGGTATTTTTTTGGTTGTTTTAGGGCTGCCAAATTCTGACAGCTTTTTGAATGAATTGATTGCTTATGAATGATTATAATGTTCTATTTTTAACACATGCAGGACATGTACCACAGTTTCATGGACTCTCCGTGGGCTTTTATGAGAAGGTGGTTTTAGATTAATGTTAGACTTCATCTTTTGAAAAAAAAATTCTTTTATGAAATAAATTCTGTTTTCAAATTGTTGAAATGTCTATGCATGCTTAGTGTTTCTTTGAAGCCTCTGTTTAGGCTATTTGTGTGGACATTACTATTATTAACATTTGGTTTATTTTAGATAATGTCACTTTTCTGAAAATTTTCATGTTAGCATACCGTATGATCTGTAAGATGTCAAGATGATGAGTGTTCAAGTTATGGCCTTATTAGAGAAAATTTTGGCTCTTAAGTAGTGGCATTGTCCAAATTTCTATATAATCTATTTAATACCTTAGACATATATGCTTATTTTGTTTTTAGCTATTCCATTTTCAAGATTTCTGAAAGACTTACCAGATATTGTACATATAAATGTAGGCATGCTCTTTTTCAAATGTTTTATTCGTTTTTAATATTTCTGATGTACTACTGCAGGCACTTCTTGATTATGAAAGACATAAGATAAAAGGTGGTGAGCTGAGTGTTCCAATTCGTTTTTAATATTTCAGAACTTTGCGTTTTTCCCTTCTGTGCTTGGCCAAGAAGATTCCCCACTTGGTTCAAATTCTGTTGTAATAACAAATGCTTCAATAGGTAATGTACAGTTAGAGTCTGCTCATGTTCAGTTTTCTAATTCTAGTGATGCTCAGACTTTACTTGAAAAGGAAGAAGAAAATACTAATTCTAATATCCTTCCTACAAGTGTTGATAGAACTGAAGAATCGCCTTCAGCTCAAGCTCTGATAAACGACGCTGCAAAAGAATGGAACTCACCGGCAAGATATCCTACGGAAATGAAGAGGAAAAAGAGGAAATCCAAGAGCAGACCATATTGGATACAATTAGTATGTTGCTCATCAGTGGATCTTCAGAGAAGGCAAAAAACTGCCATATGATGGTTATGGTTATAGTTATTTTCATGCTATTTGGGGTCTTGTCTGCTTCTAGAGTTGAGATACATATTTTGATCATGCGTCTCATTCTATTGAAGTGGGTAGCCTCCTAGAAGTTTGGTTGTATATTTGAACCATGTTCAGTTGCCATTACTGTTTATGTTATTTTAATGTATCATTATCATGGCTTTGGTGCCTCGTTATATATTGAAAATTAAGAAAATGTTGTGATCTTGTGACCTTTACAAGTAGGGAGGATTTTAGTCCAATATGTAAGGACTCAACCTTTTATTATTGATGTGTTTTGAATTTCCATCCAAAAACTGTTAGACGATTTGAAGTACATAGATAAATAAATAAATAATATCGATAATAAGCTCGCTATTTGGTCCATAAAAATACATGAGTGTGATCCTTAAAAGTGTAGTACGACTAGGTATATCATTATCCTTAAAAGTGTCACTGTCAAATGTCAATTATGAAAAATTGGAACATTCTCCTTCCTAAACTTCAGATGCAAACCCTGAAATTTCATTATGCAGTTTTCAGTCGATTGTCTTCAAACCCTAGATACTTCCTCTCCCTATTCTCTACAAATTCCGCTCCTCAGCCATCCCAATGCTCAAAGCAAATCTGCCCAACGACAACCATCAGTTTTTCTTGCAACACTTACAACAACATCAAGGTACTCCAAAAAATTCCTGATAAGATCACAGATTTTCTCCAAAAGCGATCTTTTGGCATGTTTGGGAACTGAGGGCTGGTTCTTGTTTGCATTAGGCCTGGGGTAATCAGCATGAAAAATAAACAGCCAGAATAAACATTAGAAATGGACACAGAAAGTTGTATTTGTTGCTGAATTAAAATGATAGAGAGGATATTAAAGAGACCTCTCAATTCTCAAAACAATCACAATTACTCAGAGAATTTGAAAGCCTTCTCTGTATCCTATCACTTCTATTTATACTAATCAAATGACTAAACCATTGTAACCAAGTACTCCTAGCTAACTCTTACTAATGGTAATCAACTCATATACCAATGTGATCTTAACACTAAAGAATCAAGTTTAAGCACCATGAAATTTCAAAGGAAAATGACAAAGAAACTACAGGCAAATACGAGGTTGTTTCAACATCAGATAAATATTCAGTTTCATATTGTGAATATAGAACCATGAAGAGATCCCATTGATGATGTACACTTCTGCATCTAATTTTGTGTTTGGTTTGGAAAGAAAACTAAAATCTTGATCCAGGAAGTGTATAAAATTATGCTTTAAGAATTTTCCCCAATATTTTGCCCAAATGTCACCCATTTTGTCATTTTAAATGAGAGGAGAACCTCATTTCACTTGTAATGAGCTCATGCAACCCTTAAGTGCAACTTAACAGAGCTTGTTATATGCAAAGAGTTGGTTCAATGAAGCAGCAAGAACAAGAGATTCCCCTCATAAAATTTGGCATAAAGTTTGTTTGAAGTAACAATATGGTTCACGAGAGTACATACATTGTTTGATCCATATAGTCATAAGCACAACCACAAGTTGAAATTCACAAATTAGACAGATACCATTATTAACCTTTCTGAGAAGTACCTGGATATATCTGCTTTAAATACCGTAAAAAGAAGCCACTCTAGACAATGTGAAAAATGAGGCTTCTCAGCTGATAAATCTGCCAGCCTTAAAGCTTCTTCAATTTTGTCCCTCTAGCAGAAACATAAATAAATAAAAGTAAATCCAACTGGGGATCTGATAGATAAACATAATTTCATTAAGATGAGGAGAAGGAAAATACAAATTGGGGATAAGCATTCTCCTATATAAAAGTAAAACCAAAAAACAAAAGATTTATCTATAACAAATCCACTTTTTTTGGGGAACAAAGATTTGATTAGAACAAAAAAGAATTTGCAAAAGTGGATACGCCATCTCAATGTATATCAAGGTATAGCAACCTTAAAAGATATGTGACAACAACACACAGATATAAGTTCAAATGATATCCATGTCTCCGTTTTTGTTGGTGTAATCAACTAAGAAACTGAGAAGGTCCCTTCTCCAACCCTGCCACAAAAAGTATAAGGATGAATAACTATAATAACTGCTGAAAACATGACATGAAGTCAGTCAGCAGGCGAGTCGTAGGAGCTACACAAATATAGCAACTGAAAGATCTTATATGCACTACTTAGTAGTTAGTATAGACTTCTCTTATATACCTATTAAAAGTGATTGATAAAAAGTGAGAGAAGATAAAAAAATTCCTCTTTTATATCATAAACGAAAGGTGTACAACAAAGGTGCACAATAAAAGTGGTACATTTCTCCATTAACAGTATTAATGAGTGCCATATAGCAGTAGTAGTTGATAACATCAACATTCAAGCCCTGAGATGACCAAGACAAGCACTAACGATCTTATGATTAAAAAGGAAAAGTCAATTTATATATATCTGTAGATAAATAAGTTATTACAGCTTCATGCATCACTTAACAACAGTCCAACTGAGGGACTTACTTTGAAGATGTTGCTATGAAGGTTTCAGATATCCTGCTCATCCATCTCCTCAAGAATAACATATTTGCCAGCAGAATCTGTTGTGTGAAGCACTGCCACCTCGCCTTCACTAAAATGGCCCTTTTGAAGCTTCAGATATCTAAAATAGAAAAATAGACCAAAAAAACATATAAACAAGCATAATAGAATTAAAGGAAAAAGAATTTTGGAAGACAAGTTTGCTGATGACTTACTTGTACCAGTTGAATAAACTGACACCAAACTAAATAGTGCAGAGACCGAGCCCTTTCACCCATGTAAATTTATCATGAAAGTATAATACCACAACCTACACATAAACATCATATAATCAGAAAGTGCAAGTAAATCTACAATCAGCAACTGCAACACTAAGAAACCTCTATCCTATTCGAACATAACATGCAACAGTTATAAAAAATATAGTACTAAATTAATTCATATACTGAAGCAATGTAATCTTGACAAAATGATACCGAAAGGATCTGGTAATAAACATACAAGATTAAGAGGAACCACTGGATATTCATATCAAAAGCTATCTATCTATCTATCCATCTATCTATCTTATAATAAAATTTTCAGCCAAATTTTAACAAAGTTTCAGCACATTCTTAACAAAGAGTAACAAATTTTTCCAAATCTTTCTGATGTTAAGCATATTAGAAAAAGAAACCCAACTTTCAGGAGACAGTAACAAAATCATGAAATTTGAACAAGATCAAATACAGAGCAAAAACAGAACAACACTCAGAGCCAAAAATCAAGAATAATCAGCACAACATACTAAAGAGAGCCAGAAGTCAACAACAATTAGCAACTAAAATTAGAATACAGCAACATATAATCACCCTAAATCCTAAAATCAATAAATCTATCAACAAAAATTCAAAAACAGCAGATTCAGAAGTTAAAAAACACTAAAACAGCAGCAGCAACATAACAAGTGGCATGACATTCAGAAATCAAAAGCACATCAACAAAGCAAGTAGTTAAGTTACAGTGGTGATATCACTCAGATGCATGTCAATAAAAAATAAAGAACACATAAAAAAGCAACATAGCAAAGATCATTCAAAAAAATATCACAACACACAAAAATAGCAACACAGCAAAACTAGAGCTCATTAGTAATCAAATAATCACTCAGTAAAAAATTAAAACACAAAACATTCAAATATTCAGTAATCAAATAATCATTGAACATGGCATAAATAAAAAACGCAGAAGAAGTTAGCAGTGAACTGACCGTCGAAGTCTAAGGTTTTTTTTCTTGGTTGAGCTTCTGCTCTCTGAACTTGAAGGAAGGAAACTGGAATGGAGATGGGTTTTTCTTCTGAGCAGTCTGAGAAGAGGGGGGCAGAATCGTGACGGAGACAGAGGCCAGGCGACGAACACAACTCAGAAGACGGTGGTGGGTTGGAAGAATCTGCGACGACCAGACGAAGATGATGGTGACTGAGCGCCCGACGGACAGCGGCAGGAGTGCGATGGAGCAGATGAATACCAGGAACTGACGCGCCGAGCTCGAGGAAGAAGAAGCTGCGATTCTTGAAGGAGGAAGAAGCACGGACGACCAGACGACGATGGTAGTGCCTGAGAGCGACGGACGGCGGTAGTCCTTGGGGCGGTGGTGGAGAAGCTAGGGTTTCCTGTTTCAACTTCTTTTTTTGATTTGGGGAGAAGCTGTTAAGATAGGGGTATTAAAAGGATATTTTTGTCTAATAAAATAAAGGAAGAATGTTTAAGTTTTTTTTATAAAATTAAATAAATAAATATTTTTTATTTTTATTTAATTAAAATGGTGTTTTAGTAAAAGTGGTGATATACTATATATTAAAAAAAATTAAATGCTGACGTGAAAAATAAAATCCACATGTCTTATTGTTATTTGTCTATATTTTAACTGTATCGGTACGTATAAATTTATCATTGATAAATATATATTAATAATGATGTATTTATATATAAATATATATGTTGAGAAGTTTAATTTACTGAGAAATAATTGGAAGTTCTAACTCATCTTTTTTTTTTGGTCATTCTAACTCATCTTTTTAATTATCTTTCTAATTTCAAAAAAAATATAATTTTTTTATTTTTTGATATTTTCAAAAATTAAAATTTTAAACTTTTACTTTTTTAAGTATTAGGAGAATAATTAAGACTTCCAATCATTAGTCTAATTTACCTCCTTTACTACCTTGGCAAAAGCTCTATATGGCATTGTAGTAGTATTCAATTGGCCATGATCGCACTTTCAGCTAGTAAATCAAACTTATAATTATGCAAATTCTGTTTCTATTAATCTAAAGGGTGACTCTTTATTTTAGTAAAAGTAATAACCATTCAATATCTAGTAACTAGTAAGGTAATTACAAACCTCATTTTGCTAATTTAGTTCTTTTATTTTAATTCTAGTAATAAATATATAATGAACAAATTATTTTTAAAATTACAAGTTAGAAAAAAAGTACTTTACTTTTAGATTTCAACATCTCAAAAATGCATTTAAAATAAGTATCTTGTCTTGCTTTGAATAATATAAATAAAATTAATATACCGAGAAAACATAATTACCTTATATACACAAGAGTTGAACAACATTTTATTTTAGTAGAACTCGAATAAAAAGTTAACTGTTAACCCACTTTCACCAAATTACTTGTGACCAACATATATATATTTGATTTGTTTGATTGAATAGATGAAGACTTACACCACAAGGTTCTATTTGTTGTCTTAGTTCGCTTATGCAGCAATTTATTACTCTTTACTCTGTTTTTAGGTCTCACATGTTGCCCTCTTTCCCAAACGCCACAAGATAGTGCCCCGCTGCCACCATCATCACCCCGATCCCTCTATGCTGTTGTGGAAATGAGTCCATTTCCACAATGCTTCCGAACTGCTCACAAGGTTCCTCCCTCGCTGATCATAGCACCACTCTTCCGCTGCCGCAGATGCCGTCGTCATCACGCGAGATATCCCTAATCGTAACCGCCAACTCCCCCTCTGTTTCCGCATGTGGGTCGCGCTCAAGTTCGAGAGCCTCGTGGATCAGCATTCCCGTAACGAGGTAAGTTGCACTCTCGCCACTAAGGAGTGGTGCTCCCTTTACTGGGACGCGATCCAGCTTCTAAAGAAATATAGGATTTTCATAAGTTCTGAATCTGTTAGAGCCCTCATAAGGACCTATTCCTATATGGGTCTTGCTGAAGAAGCCATTCAGTGTTTTGATAGAATGTCTAAGTTCGATTGTGAGCCTGATGCTCACGCCTATAACACTATCTTGAAGGTTGTGCTCAAGAAAGACTTGTTTGTGTTGCCTTTTTTGCTCTATAATGTTATGCTTAGCTCTAATTCTTTGCCAGATGACCACACGTACACTCTCTTAATTGGTGGATTCTGTAAGATTGGAAACTTCAATGCTGCCCTCGAGATGCTCGATGATATGAGCAAGAGGGGTGTGCTACCTGATGTTAAGACGTATACGGCTATTATTTATGGCCTCTGTCAGTGGAAGAAGGTTGATGAGGCATTTAGGTTGTTTAACACTATGAAAGAAAATGGGTGCTTGCCTACTTTGCGTTGTTATAATGTCTTGATTGATGGGTTTCGCAAGAACGGGAGGACAGATGAAGTGCTTTCTTTGCTGTCTTTGTTGAGGATAGATGGTTTTGCTCTTAATCTGCAGAGTTACTGTTCTCTGATAAATAGCTTCATTCATGCCAAGAGATATAGTGACGCATATGTATGGTACACCAAGATGTTTAAGAGGGGAATTGTGCCGGATGTTACTTTATATGCTATCATGATACGTGGTTTGTCCGAAGAGGGTAGGGTTGGTGAAGCTGCAAAGATGTTAGATGAGATGATTGGGATGGGTTTAGTACCAGACGCCTATTGTTACATTGCATTAATCAAAGGTTTTTGTGACATAGGTCGTTTGGACCAAGCTAGATCTCTTCAGCTTGAGGTTTCCAAGGACGAACAGTTTCATAATGCTTACACCTACACCATTCTCATCTGTGGCATGTGTAGGAATGGAATGGTTGGAGAGGCACGAGAGATATTTAATCAGATGGAAAAACTTGGATGTCTCCCTTCAGTTGTGACCTTCAGTGCTCTGATGCATGGCCTTTGCAAGGCTCGCAGAATTGAGGAAGCACACCTTTTATTGCACGAGATGGAGATTGGGAGAAGCCCATCTTTGTTTTTCCGGCTTTCTCAGGGTTCTAACAGGGTTTTTGATAGTGTTAGTCTCCAGAAAAAGGTGGAGCAAATGTGCGAGGCTGGTGAAGTTTTGAATGCTTACAAGCTTCTCAAATAGCTTGCTGGGAGTGGGTTGTGCCTAACATTATCACATACAACATTTTAATCAATGGTTTTTGCAAAACTGGTAATATCAACGCTACTATCAAGCTTTTCAAGGAGCTGCAACTAAAGGGGATCTCACCTGATTCTATTACTTATGGGACACTTGTTGATGGACTTTATAGGGCCAACAGAGAAGATGACGCCTTTAAGATCCGTGAACATATGTTGAAGCATGGTTGTCAACCTGGATTATCAAATTCTAATGCCCATATGAGCTGGTTAAACAAAAAGGGGAAGGTCTCGATGGCCTTCAATCTTTATTTTGAATATCTGAAAAGCCTTCCGAGGTGGGATAATGATTCAATCAACGTGTTGGAGAACCATTTTATCAGAGAAAATGTGAAAGAAGTAATTCGAGGCTTACTAGAAATGGACTTCAAATGTAGAGATTTTAATTTAGCTCCATACACAATTCTAATTACTGGGTTCTATATGGCAAAAAAGGTAGATGAAGCATTAGCTATATTTTCTGTTCTTGGTGAGTTCAATATTAATATCAATCCTACAAGTTGTGTACATTTGATTGATATTCTCTGTGATGAAGGGAAGCTAGATGATGCAGTAAACATATTCCTCTACACCCTAGAAAAAAGTTTCATGTTGAGGCCAAGAATCTGTAACAAGCTCCTCAAATGTCTCCTTCTTTCGATAGATAAAAAGGACTATGCTATTGATCTTGTTGATATGATGCAGTCCCATGGATACTGTTTGAATTCACATCAGTATGACAAAACAATGTACGTTATTCGACGGCTAAAGAGAAGGAGGAGCAATAAAATGCAGAATTTTGAATGATTGAATAACTCCGACTATTCAAGATGGATATTATTCTTTATTTCGCTCCTCATTGATACCCTGTTAAGGGAGAATGGTTATGAATCGGGTGGCTTGCTACAGTTTCAGGATGAACCAAAGGTACTGTATAGTACTTATGTATATGCTGAAAGTTGTCTTATCTTTACAGAGTTATGGTGGAATAATTTTAGGGATCATTTGTCTCTTCACCCTAAGAGATTCAAACTTGGGAATGAGTAACCTGAAACTCATAAATTCATATACGCACTTCATACTACTATTTTTTCTTAATTTCTAAAAGAATTCAAAGAGTGAGAGTGAGTGAGTGGGGTAGTAGTTCGTTTAACCTTCAGCTTTGAGGAAGCTTAGCATGTGCTAAGAAATGTGGACTCCCAGTGAAATTCCTAAATGGTTTCTTGTTTTTTCTCTTTTTAGAGTACTTTCAC
The DNA here is from genome assembly GCF_003086295.3 of Arachis hypogaea. Lineage (NCBI taxonomy): Eukaryota > Viridiplantae > Streptophyta > Magnoliopsida > Fabales > Fabaceae > Arachis > Arachis hypogaea. Next base: position 7,051,972 of record NC_092039.1, on the reverse strand, counting down.
CTTTCTTCCTTTTGTTGGCATTAGATAACTCTCTATTCACTTGTATTTTTTGAATTTAAGTTGGTCTGTTTTAGGCTTTCTATTAGCAAATTTTATTTTTAATTTTCTAATTTCATGGTTTAATTCAATTCTTATTTCTTCTAGTTAGCTTTTAGCTGAGTTTTGAAGCATTTTAAGCGTTTCTTTTACTGTGTTTTGCAGGTACAAGGGATAGGAATGATTCGCTGCAATATATGGCTTGAGCATTAGGCCTGAGCCTAGCTACGTTGTGAGTGTGCTCGAGCATGGTAAAATTTTGACAATGTGCTTAAGTACAGCATAAACACACTCTAGAATAACAATGCATAAACAGAAAAATCTGTTCTCAAGCTTAATGATTAGTAAAATGCCACTTAGTAGGTATAAAGTCAACATTAGTGATTGCCTAACCTAACCTAACCTAACTTCTTCCCAGAAGACTAAGGAAGCTGAGGAAAAGTGTTTGAGAGAAGACTGAATGTTTTGGAGGTTCATTTGAGTCACTTGACACTTTCTCAGGCTTGTCTTTGTATCTCAAATGGAGTATTCCACCTGTACTTCAATTCCTTCACTTTTCTTAATATCTTTGTGGTTCACTTTCCCATAACCTGATGTGATGTTTAAGAGTGTGTACCATAAGCTAATAGGATTTTCTTCAAATTTAGAATACCTGAGAGTGAAAATTAGATTGTATGAACATGCTAGTGATTGAGAGTTACTACAAGTGACTACCCATCACTGCTTGCCCTGCTTTGTTCAATGTCTTTTTAGTCATTTAATTGTTTCTCCTCCTTCCTACTTTAAGTTTTGCTCAGGAGACTCTAGATGTTCCAGATTGCTAGGTTTTGGAATTTGGGTACAAAAGATGCTATGCTCTTCTGCCTATTCTTACCAAAGAATTTGCTTCTAGTTATATGTTTATAGGAAAAGTATTTGATGGAACTCTCCAAGAGAGCTCCATTAGATAGAGTTGCCCAATTTATTTACAAAAAAGTCCCAACTCACTATGATATATTTACAATTACACCCCAGGCGACAACCAGTGGTGAGATCTTAAATAGCGGAACAAACTTGAAAATTGATCTGAGACACAACTTCTTGGGACAAAACCATGTTATCCAGGATGTTGCATTCACTTCCCTCTCTTGGCGTGTATAGTTAAGCCGAAATTGAATGTTAATATCCCAATTTGCTTATATAGTCAGTCTCTACAATCTCTAATATACTTCATTAATAGTGTGTTATGTAGTTTGTGAGTTTTATCATTGTGTATGTATTGCAATCACTGCTACCACTTGCACTGTTATTGACTATGTAATCATATCTAGCTTTGTTAAAGTGTATAAGAACATAAGGATCAACTTGCTATACCAGTAAATCTCTCTAGAATTGCTTTCTAATTTGCCCTTGTAATTACTTGAACTTCTGATTTGAAAATGTACTGATACTTCAAGCTAAACTTTTATTACAGTATTCCTGAAATTTTTCGGTTGTTTTCATTTTAAAAATATTTTTTAAGGAAAAAAAGAAAAGAATGAAATCCACCATTGAGTATATGCCCTCATGCCCCAGATTTGCTTCCGTCTCATCTATGTTTTTTCACATCAAAATTGTTGCCATTTTCTATTGAAAATCTGGACCTGTATGTGAGGTTGCATTGTCATAGTTACTTCCTAGTACAAGTACTTAATTGGAATAATCTGATAATAATGCACTTGTTTGTGCTAGAATTTTTGTCTCAACTGTCAATTTCAGGTTCTGATGATATGTCCCTTAGTTAATATCAGGTTTTTCACTTTGTGGATTGTATATGGATAAAACTGGAAGTGGTGAGGATCTCAGCCATGAAGAAGATAAGGTTTTATTCTGGGATAATGTATCTTTTGAAGGCGATAATGATGGCAAAGAAGATTATGAGTTTGACGACACAGATGAATATGCGGTGGACGTAATTGTGTGCAATGAAATAGAGTGTGACATGCAACAAGTTGAAGAGCAAAAATTGTGTTTTATCGAAGTTATTGAAGGCTTAGATGTATATGAAAATGACCCAGGTTCGATGAAAAGGAAAATTTGTGTATAGGGTGATTTTGTGCATGGAACAATATTAGAGCAAACTTTAGATGAGCGTCTTTGCATTATGTCAAAGTGGCAAAGACTCACCAAGTGGGACCCAGAAGTAGAATTTTGCACTACAAGACTAGTTTATCTTATTTTCTGTAATCCTTAGTTATTAGATTAGTATATATAGAACAAGGATCACCCTTGTTCGAAACTTTTATGCCTTATTTTCGAATTACATTGTTTCCTTGTACAGTATGAGTTACTAACATCCTAGGTTAAGGTTAGGAGCTCTGCTAATTCTTATGAATTAATCATATCACTATTCCACTTCAATCTATGCTTGATTCTATTTTAAGATGTATCTTCGTTCTTCATCCTAATGGGTTGGGAGTGTAACTTGACCGTCATCCCAATTCCATATGGGTTCTTGCGAGTCCTTGACGGGATAGTATGGAACCACAAGCTTGATTATACATCTCTTAGACGGCTAATCCACGGCTTTGTTGGGGACTTTTCGAGGCATCAGTTCAGCCGAGGTGTGGGGCGATTAGGGCCTTTGTGGTATAGGCTAGTACCAAAGGAGCAGTGTTTTCTGATCTGGAAGATCCGACCTTGTCTGTGGCGTTTTGAGTAGGATCACCAAGGGAATGGACTGCTAGAGCTTTACCCCGTTTGTAAACCCCGTTAAATTAGTAAAAAATTAGTCAATAAATTAATTTTTAATAAAAAAAAATTAGAAATGTCAATATTATATTAAATTAGGATAGAGTTCATCGAAACGAGAATTTTGACACTAATTTCGAAGAAATCGGCCCAAGATTGGACCGAACGGAGCAAACCGATTTAACTAGGCCCAAACCGGGCCGTGGGCCCAACCAGGCCAACTTTTAAATGGGCTAAAGCGCATTTACTCTCCCAATTCAGCAACAGCAATGCTGAATGCAGCAAGGAGAGGAAAAAGAGTTCCGAACCCTCGTTCCAAATTCAAAACGCCGTAACTTCCCAATCTGAACTTCGATCGCCGCACCGTTTGCGGCCATGCGACCACCACGTCGAGCTCTACATTTCTACTGGAATAATTTTATAGGTAACTTGGTTATTCACTCTCATCCTCTTCTTCCCCAATTTTCAAAAATTAAGTGGAGGTATTGAATTTCTTTGCTCTTTGATGTTTTAGGATCCAATTAGCTTGAGGAAAACGTTCACTCTTGCTTATGTGAAGCTTGGGTAAGGTGAGGATACCATAATTCCATTTTAATTTTATTGAATTTATATTTCAGGTATTAAATTGGGTATATATGTGTTATGAACGTGTATTAGGTTGTGAATAAATAATTTGAGCTTGAAATTGTGGACGTTGAAATTTTGGTGGAGGCTGGGCATTAGTATTTTGTTGGGCTTTGGGGCTGTGTTTGTTTCGGGTGAATTGCTTTGATCGCTACGAAGAAACCGTTCAAGGTATAGTTTAGGTTTCTTGCATTTAATATATAATGTTCTGTGAAAACTTAGGCTAGATAACCATAGGATAAGTTGGAATGTATGTGTATATTGTGGTTTAGTATCTTGTTGTTAAATATGGATTGGTATGGTGCTGATTAGTTGAAGGATTGGTAAGTTGTTAATTATTGATTTGAGGATAAAAGTATGTGATTTGTGAGCTACAATTTGGTTATGGAATTTGGCATGTATATATGTAATTATTGTTGGTGGATTTGGCATGTGTATATGTAACTATTGTTGGTGTGAAGTATGATTTTCATGGTGGTTGTTGTGTTGAGGAAGGAGGTTATTTTGGTGCTAGGAAGTGCAGGTTGTTGTGTTGGTATCATGGGAATTGTTTTGAATGAGGAAGAGGTTTTGTAAGTTTACAAAATTTTGGTTTTGGGCCAAACCTTGATGAGCTATAACTTGGCTTCCGGACCCCCAATTTATTTCTAACTTATTTTAAATGAAAATTAGGTTCGTGAAGTTTATGCCGTTCAAAGAACGGATGAAAAATGATTTAAAATGGTTAAGTTATGTGCGTCAGAAGTTTGGTTTAAAAAATTTGTAATTCTGCAGCTTGCTACTGAATCTGATTTTTTTTAAAACGTAAGTCCATGCGTACGCGTGTCCCACGTGTACGCGTGGCATGGAATTTTGACGATGCGTACGCGATTAGTCCTATGCGTACGCATAATGAGCTAGCAAGCATGTCCACGCGTACGCGTACGCGTGACATGAAAAAAATTCGTCTATGCATACGCATGACAAGGGGACGCACGCGCGAGCTGCATTCTTACACTCCCACGCGTACGCGTGGCCCCTGTTCCAGAAAACATGATTTTTGAGTTTTAAATCCAATTTTAAACTTCTAAACCTCTATTTTCATTTCTGTATACATAAATAATAATATTAAACCTGATAAACAGATGAAGTTAGAAAGTGGGGATCACTTGGAAGTGAAGTAGAGTTGAAAAAGGGATGAATTGAATATGCAATATTATGAATGATTACGTATAATACTTTTCTTGATTAATTAAATGATCTGAGATACGAGATTCCCTGGTTAAAGTATTGTGGCTTGCCACCATGTGTACCAGGTCGATAGCTCGATACTCTGTTGACCCTACGACGTAAGGGTGACTGGGCACTTATAAATTCTCGGGAATGTTAACCCCATTGAACAATATTGATTATTTGAGAAAAAATTATGCATAGACTCTTGGGGATGCACGTTGGGGGACAGTCCAAAGGTTTTGCAAACCGGACTTGTCGGGTTGGCTTGATAACCGACAGATGAGACTCATCAGCCATAGGATAGGCATGCATCATGTGCGTATTACTTGAATTACTTGTTTGTGCATTAACTGGGTGTGCCTAATTGCATTTGCTATGTTAAATGTATATTTGCTACCTGCAGTACTTGTAACCTTCTTGTGTTTGCCTTTATCTGTTTATTTGTCTGTGATATGTTGTCGGAGATGGAGGTACAGAGGAAAGACGGTAAGACTAGATTCAAGATTAAGTTAGATTAGGCTTAGATACTCATAGAAAATCACCTTTTATGGTTTTTGTTTAATACTTTAAGCTTAATAATCTGAGTGTCAGCGTTCTAGGATTGCCTCTAGCATTCCCAAAACCTTATATCTTATATGTGTAGCACCTTTACCATACTGAAAACCTCTGGTTCTCACTCCATACTATGTTGTTGTTTTTCAGGTGTAGGTCGAGAGGCACCTGATTAGGCGTCTGGACTTCTGAGGCGAAGTGGTTATCGGGCTATTTTGTTGTATAGTTATGTATATATATGTACTTAGTTTCCTCTCCGCATGACTTAATCTTTTTTACCCCCTTAGAGGCTTATGGAGAGACAGGATTTTGTTTATGTAGATTTGGGTTTTGGATATGTATATATATATGTGTACATATTCTCTGGCCAGCCTTAACTTCGCGGGCTGATTTAGGAGCTTGTTATTTTGTATCTTTGGCCCTCTATTCCTACTTTCGTTATCTTATGATTCATAGCTACAGTTTTCTTTGTACGCAAGTTAACTCATTTATTGAACATTGCGCTTTTATTTCGCGGTTTTTATTTCTCCTGTTTTTCAAGGCTCCTAGTTTATTATATTCTTTCTGCTATTATATGTACACATTTTATTTTAGAGGTCGTAATACCACATCACCTTTGTTTTACGACTTAAGCATAAAGTTGAGTGTGGTAGGGTGTTACACCGTTCAGATTGGATGACTGCTGACCCGGCGTTTGATCTGAAGTAGACGAGATTAATGACCGCTGACCCTGCATTAATCATATACAGCCTTCAATGGAATGAATCAATCAAAAATTGGAGTAGATGGTGAGAAAAGTTTATCCAGAAGGAAGAAGTATCTCCAAAGCTTCAACCGTTCTCATACCATTGATTTCACACCTATCTAGTAACGTTTTATTTATTTATCTATTTTATGTGTTTTCTCATGACAATTATATTTTCTATTCGCTTGACTAAGATCTGCAAGATAACCATTGCTTGCTTAAACCAACAATCTCCGTGGGATCGACCCTCACTCACCTGAGGTATTACTTGGACGACCCGGTATACTTGCCGGTCTATCTGTGCGAAACGTGCGAAATCAGTTTTGTGCACCAATAGGTCATGCTGTGTATATGGGTTGCTCTTTGTATCCTCATCATTGTCCCCAACTATATCGACAGACTCCTCATCTGAATCATCATCTCGCATGGCATTCTCAACTCGATCAGGTTCACCCAACCCTACACAATCAGGATTCATGATAGGAGAACTAGCCATCTCAACTGCCAACTGCCGGAACGAATGGTTCTCCAATGCTACAGAACCATCTTCATCAGTACGGTTCAAATCAACCCCAAAGGATGGAGATACAACGATCGGACGAGTTAGTGCAACCACAACTATCGAACTAGAAGCACCTCCAAAGCATTTGACTAAGGATTCGGAGCTGATGCCCCAGAACTATTGATGCCGTCTTCCAACTTCACATACAGCTTGTGTATTCTGGCTTCCGAAAAACTTTTATGACAATAATGAAATAGAACCTGCAGATCTTCATCAGAGCCTATCACAAAGTATCATACTTCACACTGATTGACACAACTACTGTGATAGGGATCTTATAAAAAAATCTTCTTCACCCACTTATTCCCAAATATCCCAAACTTCTGCAATATACTGATTTTTATATCTGACAAGGTATTCGATGAACGGATAAATATACTCAAGAGTTCCTTATCGGTGAATTTCACATCCTCTCTTTTGCCTTTATGAATTTCTCAAAAGTAATTCGCTAGCACTAGAAAACTCTCCTTCTCACTAGTTATTGTGAAAATCTCTTCTAAACAATTGACTTCAACTAATACATATAGAGTTCTAGCAATTCATAAACCGTGGTTAGGGTAGGACAGTTTATGTACAAACTTAGCTCCTCATAAATCATAGTAGGAATTCTACAGTTTATATGTATAATTTACTTGTTTATAAACTATGATAGGAGTTCCACAATTTATATATATTTGTAAAAAGTGATAAAGATTTTACGATTTATATAAAGTTATAATAGGACACATATGTAATTAGCTTTAAATTTTTGTATTTACGTAAATATAAACTCTTAATTATTTGATTTAAATAAATTGACTTTTTTATTGTTATATTAAAAATAAATAATTAAGAAATAAAAAATAATACAAATATCTTATTTTTAATATAAAATTAGTTACAAACATGATTCATGAGCGGTGCTAGCAGGTTGTTTAAACCTTGAAAAGTTAATGGGTGGATATCTACAATGTCCCACTAAAGAAAAGCTTTGGTAATACCAAATTTTCGTTATGGTTCTCGTGCAATAATTGTTTAATCTTCACTTTATGGAATTCCCAGTTCCCACCCTCCCCACACACACGCGGACAGGGTTTCCTTTTCTATTTGTCATTTCTTAAATCAAGTAGAATGTCTCAAACCGAAATTTCACCGAAACTCCATTCGTTTGTTTCTTTGTATCATATTTTCACCAAAATAGGATACCAGACAAAGATCTTTATTTCTTTAACAGTTTAACCTCTACATCTTCTCATCAACTCACTACTCTATGAACTAGACCCTATAATAAAATAGAAACATTATTTCTTCAAGAAGGAAACAAAAAAAAGAAAAGAAAACTAAATTCTCACCAATAATGCTACATATACATGAAAAACAACCATTTACCATTGAAATAGAATAGTGATACGTCCTACAATTTTACTGATATATATATAAAAGATACATAATATATTACCTCTCTCAGTATAAGTGGTCGATTAACTAGTACAATTAAATTAATGAAAATATTTGATAATTAAAAGAAATTAGTCAAAAATAATTAAAATTTATCTTATTTAATATTTATTAATTATTATATTTATTAATTATTAATTATTAAAATAATTAATAAATACTAAACAAAATAAATTTTGATATTTTTGTTTTTCTAGTATTATCATTAAATAAAATACGTGAAAAGTATTTTTGTAGTAAAATTAATCCAAAAATATTTTATTTCCTTATCTCTCTTCCAATTCGAAAAAAGAATTATTATATAAGAGTAAAATCAAAAATATCATTCGTACATCAAAATCAGCCATTAAAATCAGTCACCAATGTATTTGTGTATAAATATATATGTGATTTAATTTATTTTCAATGTGTACTTATATTTCAGCATGTATTTTATACTGGTAGCTGATTTTAGTGTATACGTAGCATTACTCGAGTAAAATATATTTTTTATCTTTAAAATTTATCAAAATTTTTTAAAATATTTCTAAATTTTATTTTATTTTGGGGATGCCATGGTGCGTAACACAATCCTTCTCTTTAAATGGTAGTGCAGTTTTCGAAGGAGGATTCCCGTTATGGAAGAAGGTGATATGCTCTTGTAACAACCTCAACCCTAATGTGATGTTGTCATCCCAGGTGTTACCTACTGGGGGGGGCATGGAAAGATATATGCCAGCTACAGTTCAAGGATCAACGACTAAAACAGAAAATGATCAATGGGCTGTCTATAGAGATTGGCGATGGGAGAGGAACTCGGTTCTGGGAGGATGTATGGTTGCATGGTGGGACACTGAAAGATCTTTTCCAAGGCTCTTCTCAGTTTCAAACCAAAGAGGATCCGTCATAGGGGATTGTGGGTTCTGGGACGGGTTAGAGTGGAGATGAAACTTCCAATGGAGGCGAGAGCTCTTCCAATGGGAGTTGGACTTAGTGAATCAGTTGCATGAAACATTAAGATTGGTTAATCTAGTATATGGGAGAGAGGAAAGAATTGTGTGAAAATTTGATAAACATGGTGTATTTTTTACTAACTCCTTTGTGCAGGTAATGCAGGTGGAAATGCTTCCGGAGGATATAGCGAGCTACAGCTTTACTAGGACAGTTTGGAAGGGTTTAGTCCCACCTAGAGTTGAATTGTTCATATGGTTTGTCTTGACTTGAAGGGTCAATACGAATGAGAGGCTGAGTCGACTGGGAGTGGTTAACCAGGAGGATGTTGTTTGTATGTTGTGTAATGAAAGTGTTGAATCTGGATACCACTTGTTTCTTGGTTGTGGATTTTATTGGCAGGTGTGGTGTGCATGATTGTCTTTTGTTGGAAGGCAATGGTCGTGCCGAGGAACGCTAAAGGAGCATTTTCAAAGTTGGACTAAGTTATCAACTAGTAAACAGGAGTGTAAGAGGTGGATGGTATGCTTCTATACCATTACCTGAAATATTTGGCTGGAAAGGAATAGGCAGATTTTCCAGAATGAAGAAAAAAGGGTTGACGATATATTCTACCAGTCCTCCATGAACTATAAGGAGTGGATAGGTGTAGATCCCTTCTGTTGTTGATGGCAATGCCGAAGATGACAGGGACATCATTTAGTCTTTCTATAACGTACTCCTCTATAATTGTGGCTTTTCTGTTTGTTATTTCTATGCTCCACTTGTTGTGTTGAGCTCTTCCTTTCAAAAATTTTTTTATTTTATTTTAATTTTATCTCTTAAATTCTCAATTTGTATCAAATATATAACCCTAACAACTAATTTTTAAAAAATTAAGGACAAATTAATAATTTATTTATGTTAAAGTTATTTTTATAAAATCTGAATTAATTTTAAATTTTTAAAAAAATTAGTCGTCCACAACATATTTAATACAAATCCAAAATTATATTATGAGTTGCTATAATGAAAGGCATACCGTGGATCCAAAGATTCGATGGATGATAAACGAATCTTATACGTAATCCTTTTCGTGAGCGATTGTCTCTACTCTCTCTGGAATAAAGTAAATACGGTATGTTATACAAAAACTGTCAACACTATATATATATATACCAATATATAAAGCCAATAACAGAGTTTGGTGTCCAATTTTTATAGACACCATTTACCCTCAAATAATTTATTTTACAAATCAAATTTATGGACAAAATAGTAATAATACATTTTTGTTTATAATTAACAAAAAAAGTCATTAATCCATTAAATAAATGCTGCAATCGTGAGGAAATTAAATAACTGCTCCACTTATAAATATTCCTCACTGTTGTCGATCCTTTTTTCTGCATCTTGCTATCTTTTGGTTTTGACATGCATTTACTAAGAAAGGGACACCTGCAAATCATTGTGAGAGGATTTGACAAGGAAGTTGATACAATTTCTATGCCAATTCCATTACCAAATACAGGTGCCTTTTGAAAAATAATAATAGACGTTATGATAATACAAGTGGTTGGTATTTTATATTTACGGTTTATTTTATTTTTGAGTACTAATTTTTAATTTTTAAAAAAAAAATTCAAAGGACAAGTACTCTTTATCTTATTCCATTTTTTCATCTAAAGTTTGTATTTTTTTTGTATAATTATAGATCGAGCACTACTACTCAAATATATTCTATAGTACTAAAATTTATCTATAAATATATTCTATATTTATTAAAATTTATCAATATTTTTTTGTATTGTTTGATACGTATTATCAAAGTCTATGTTTATTAATTGATACGTATTATTAAAGTCTATGTTTATAATTTCCTAAACTATCTAAACTATTAATTATGTAAAGTATTGAATTTGACATTTATTTATAAAGAGTACTAAAATTGACATTTACTAATTTTTTAAATTATTGCAAAAAGATTAATTAATTTAATATTATTCATCTGTCATACGATTGGCATATAAAAGATGTAAAAAAATTTATACTTACCAATGGTAGAATGAAAAATCTCTAAGTATATTTTGTTAATTTTTTCTTTATTTTTAATATGTTCTATATTAAAAAATATTATTTTTTATTAATTATTAGATTGACATATAACACAATAAATATAATAAATATAGTAAAATACGAACTTTGTTAATTGATTTTTTAAATAAACTGGCAACTTAAGATAAGAACTTTGTTAATTGATTTTGTTAACCTCTTTCTTATTTTTAATCTATTTTACTTGGATAATATTATTTTTTATTAATTATTAGATTGACATATAACATTTAAATGTGTTAAGATAAGAATTGTGTTATATATTTTTCGTTATTTCAATTTTCATGATTATTTCGTTCTCTTTATTTTTCTGTCATAGGTCAAGTAAGTTTTAATTTATTATTTTTCTTATATATACTAGCGGCTCAACAGGCACTATCGTGCCTGTTCAGCCGCTTTTCTATTGTTTTGAAGAATTTAAAATTATATTATTTACTTTTCAAATTTATTAAATAAATATTTTTTTATTTTAATATTGACGTGATCTTATTTATATCATATTTTGTTGAAATTAAAATTACTATAAAACACTTTAAAATGTTAAATTATAAAACCACACAATAAATAGGTAATATAAAATCATCATAGTTTAAAGTTCTAGGTAATATATGAGATGAAATATTCGATAGAATAAATTTTTATTCTCAACTATTCTAAAATATACAAAAAGTATTTTCAAAATGATAATACTTCTATTGTATTTCTTTTTTTTGTGACTTTCTATTGTATTTTTTTAAAAGTTTTGAATGCCGTCTATTAATTTATAATATTTTTAATTTAATTTTTTAAATTTATTATGACAAAATAACGATATGATGAAGTTTTTGTCCGCTAAAATTGCGAAAATATTTTTAAAAAATAGTTTATTCATTGTACTTTATTTTGTTTTTTTTGGGCGTTTATGTTATATTCCATACATTATTAAATTTTAATTTGATAATTTTTTTATCATCAAGGACTTATTATTTAGTTACTGTAATTTAATTAAGATTTATTTGTCATCGCTAAATGATGTTATGTGTATTATGGTTATTGCCATTAAATAATATTAAATAATATTTGTAGTAGCATTTTTTTTAGTTTGTACTTAAATTAGTTATTCAACAAAAATTTATCCGGTAACTCATAAAAATATATACAATGTTATCTATATTTTTAATTTGAGGATTTTTAGTTTAGTTACCCATTGACTTATAATATTTAATATAGTGTTTTGATATTTTTAAAAAAATTAGAACACATTTTGCCATGACCAAATTTTACTATCTATTAAATTTTTAATTGGGTAAAGATTCTATAATAAAAAGGATCCATATAATTTATACAATACATTAATAAATACATGAGATAAAATAAGACATATTTTTGTACTATTTTACAATAGTTGTTATTTTGTGTTTAAGATAGATCTTTTCTAATTTTATTATTTAATTTTAAAAGATATATGTTGTTACCAAAATTTTATTACAAAGTTATTGTTATTATTAGTCTTATGAATGTATTGCCTATTTAAAATTTATAATATTTGTTAATTATTTGTTTTATTTTTTTTATTATAGAATTCATAATTTTGTTTAACAGAAGGCATTTTATATAGTAGTGCACAATATCAAACCTCTTAATTTATTCAATACAAAAAATATTTTAAATGAATATTATGCGATGAAGATAAAATATTAAAAATATAAGTAGAGTAAGTGAGTACTAACTTCATATTTGCATGGCTTTTAGTATTGTTTGTAACTGATTCATTATAAGAGATTGATTGAGGCATTATTTAGTAGCAGTGGTGTATGTCTCGACCTACACTAATACAAAAAAAAAAAAATACAAATTTAATATGTTTTAGATTATCTTAAAAGAATTAAAAATTAGTTCTCAGAAACCAAATCAAATCGCGTAAATTAAGTTAATTAATTTTGTTGATCTTCTATATTAAGATTTAATGTATAGGCAAAATGACTTAAAACACTACAACATTTTGGGTCTATGGCCACGGTTTTTTTGGTCACGGTAAAAAACCGTGACCATAGACCCTCTATGGTCACGGTTAAAAACCGTGGCCTAAAGTGTCAAAATTTGAAAATTGTAACCGTGACCATAGAAACCGTGACCATAGGTAAAAAAACCGTGACCATAGACCTATGGCCACGAAGGAATAGGCCACGGTAAAAAACCGTGACCATAGGTCCAAAACCGTGACCATAGATCTATGGTCACCCTTTTCACTAGCTATGGTCACGGTTTTTTACCGTGACCATAGGCCCTTTTTTTTGTAGTGAAACGACGTTATTACATGTTTTGAATATATAGGGTACTAACCAGTTAGGACATCACCACATCTTTTACTTGAACAACTTCATTATAATGTGATTCCAGACCTATATTTTTAAAGAGCAATACAGATAATAAGCATAATTTGAATTCATAAGATTAAAACAAATTTAAAATAATTAAAATCACCTTTATACGCGACATAAAAGTTAACTTTAATCATGATAACTAATTTTAACCTTATGTGTACAACCATAAGAACATGTAAAAAAAAAAAAACCTTGAACATTTTCAAGTGTTCTAACAATATTATAATTTTAATTATCTTGACCGTTAATATTTATCATAATACATACAATTAAGATCAATAGTTAAAAGGTGAATTATATAGTAAAGATGTAAGTTTACAGATCTTTCTTTTTTGGGGATGAAAGAGTGATTAAAAAAAGTAAAACCCACATTTTGAATAACAATAAAATAATAAAAAATAAATATAAAAAGAATTTATTTTCTCTCTCTATATCACTCAATCTGTATATAGTAAAGTGCCTCTAGTTAAAATCATTAAAAAGAACTTCAATATTTTTGGAAACATACATAAGCTCGTTAATTGGTCATTGTCATTGATGAATTGTCAGAATAGATGTATTTTTAAATTTAGTTTTCACTGCTGCCACATACAGCCCAGAATAGGCTGAGCTAATAGGTCCAAGAGGCAGTTCTAATTGAGTTGGTTGGCTATCATGCTGTCCCAAGGTATGGATTTTATTTTTTGGAATAAAAAAAATTGTTGGGACACATTTTTCAAGAAACGTAAGGTTTACTATTTTTTGGTTTTTAATTGTTATAACTGCAGCATAGAAAAGAAAAATAGAACAAGTGCATCCAAGTAGATCCTTACAACACATGCACAATTTATTCTTGTACCCCTTTAAGTGAACATATTATATACTAAGATTTCAAGGTTCTTTCAATCTATAAATTAATAAATAAATAAATTCTCACCCCAAATACACGTTACCTCTTAGTTCTGAATTCTCTAGCATTCTTTTCCATTCCTCCTGCAATTTGTGTAACTATGCTATCATCTCTCTAAGTAACTATAAATAGAAATGCCATTCTACTCCTCATAGTTCATCCTTGACACCAGAACCTGCTTTAGAAGTTGATGTTGGTTTCTTGAGCTTGAATGGGATTGATGCATGTTTCCTCAGGAACTTATAAAATGCTGCCACCGTACGGTCCACATCGACAGTGATCTGCAGGCACGATGAGTTGAAAAATATTTAAGATCATTTAACGAAAAATATCATGCAGATCCAGCAAAGCTGAATAGACATAAATATGTGCTCTTGTTTCGTATTCACATACAGGGTCAGAACTCTTTTTTCCTGCTGGGAAGAAGAGAATTGTCGGGAATCCGTCAGTCTGCAAAGTAAATATAATTCATTCAGTACACAAGAATTCATTGAAAGGATTGTTATAATGGCTTCCATTGTAATGCTTAATTCAATATTCAAACTATATGATCGGTTGGAGAATAGGTTGTTTTGATAGGTGAATTCTATGGTGTAGAATGTAACTTTTTTCTACACATATAGAACTTAGGTGGAAGCTTTTAAAAATGGACATCTGTTGTAATATTCTCTATGTCTAATCAAGTTTTGCAGCCTTTTAGTTTATCAATAGAATAGTTTGCAGTGTTTGTCTCTTTATATTAAATGTTAACTGAGATTAATTTTTGAATGAAAGTGTTAATTAAGTGAGTTATATTTTTTTATAACAGGCCAATTAAAAATTAGACCATACTTTAATTTGAGCCAAAATAATCATTTTATATTTTTTAATATACGGTATAACTGTTCACCAACAAAAAAAATATGTATAACCCTTTTAGGTTTTTTAACATAAATAAATTAATAAAGACAAAAATAAATAAATAAATAAATTAATAGAGCATTATTTCCAAAAAAAACAATGAAACTCAAATTAAATACCAACATACAATCTCGTTTTTTTTATTGATTTATGAAAAACATAAGTTTGGCCACACCAATTTTGGTACAAATTTGAGAAAATTATTTCAATTTAAATGAATAGTATGACCATACTTTTATTTCATTATATTTTAACCTTTATAATTATTATGCTTGCACACTAAATTTATATGTATAGTTGTTTTATAGAAAAATCAAATGTTGAAATATTTTATTTTAGTTTCTAAATGAATATTTTCTATCGTACGATTTTATTTTTTTTAAAAAGATCTAAAATAATATTTAAAAATTTAAAAAATTATAACATATATAATGTTTATAATATAAAAAAAAATTGCAACAAAAAAAGTTTTATCTAAAAATAATGATTCATTTTCTAAAATCAAATTTTTATTTTTTTAATATTTTATTTTATTTTGTTTTTGATTAAAATAATCAAAAGTGACTATTAGTATTTTTTTTCTCTTTCTTTAGTCAGGGACGATTGATAAAATTATAAATAATAAACTATAATAATTAATCAATTATAGTAATGAAAAGCGGGGATTTATTTAAGTCCAAACTTTAAGTATGGTTTAAATTTTTAAATGGTTTGTTACAAAAAAAAAAAAAAAATCCGCCTAATTAATTAACATTTGACGTATCCTGAATCTAGCCAACCTATCTTTTATAATACAGAGCTTTCTCTTGATCGTTTACCACCATCTGTCCATAAAACCCTATCCAACAAGATAGAAAACCTTGTCGAAATCACCCATGTACCAGAAGACTCAAAAATCCCTGCTACTCAACAACCTCTCATAAATCCATACTCTTTCTACCACCGAAAAAAGCAGTTTAGTATTCGCCACCTCATAAGAAGAGAATCATCACCTCCTGTTAAGGAAGTGATTCAAACTTCCCGTTTACAACAGTGTGGTCTTCAAGCCACCTCTGCAGAACAGTATGTTACGATTGAGATCCCTCAAGAACTCATTCGTGAATACTTGTCACAAGGATACACTCACTTGCACCTTGGAGCTATAAGGATGATTCTGACCTTACATGGCAGAAAAGGACTACCTGTTACCGCAAAGATTGCACTTTTAGATACTACTTTCAAAGAATACCAACATGCGCTTATTGGAGCACTTGTATCCACTCTTACTAATGGAAGTGTAATTCTCACAATCTCGCCAGATTTCACTATCAGGCTTACAGATCCGACCCTTTCCCAAAGGATCCGGATACAAATTCAGTTGATTGGTGTTACACAAGACGCCAGTGCTGAACAGGCGACGCTCCATCACCAAGTGTTGTACAGAATCCAAGATCATGCCTTGGATCTGAATCTTCCAAACACCACCCATGATGCTCTTTTGATGTTCACAGACAGGAACCATGGTCCGGCCATAGTTAACATTCCAAGGATGATTCCTCCAGATGAGCTTGCGGCCATAGTGCCATTAGAATGGATTACTAACTATGAGAGAGCTTTTCCACAAAGCACTCCTGATGTTCAAACAACATCACCACCAGTGGTCACGCGAGAGACTGACGGAACAGTCAGAACGGTTTTTCAAAGGCCAGGAACAGAAGGACGACCATCCTTTTCTAGGCAGTCATCCTCTAGGAGGATCTATATGATCTCTCCTCTCACTGTTCAACATACCAGCAATCAAGATGATCCCCCAATTCACTACTATGAGGAAGGAAAGCCAGTCTATGTCTCACACGTCAATGGCCATTTCATATGGGATGTTGATCACAATATGTGTGACTCAGATTGCGACTGCGATGCTTGGGGAGAATCAGAAGATGAGGACTACTACAAAAAGAAGAAGTCCAAGAAGAACAGGAAGCAGAGCTGTACTGCTCCTCCAAAGTTCTACCCACCAGATGAACCTGAGGAAGCACCAAAGCTTTATCTAAGGAAGAAAAAAAAGAAGATCCTTAGGCCCCAGTTCTCAGATCCTATTGCTGTACCATGCATAGCAACTCTCAAGCCTTATGAACAAGAGTTTCCTCCTCTACAGGTTTCCACTGACAGTTAAAGGATTACTCGACGGCCATACATAGCCCCAAAAGGAGTAACTCCACAAGGAGTCCAGTCAACTTCACCTCAAGATGAGGTCCTGAATTGGCAAACGGAAAATGCTGTTAGCCAAAACAAAGTCCTGCTGAGAATCGACCACACCTTGGAAACACTCGTTGAAAAGACAGACAACCTGTCCTCACAAGTATACTCAGTCCAAACACAAGTTGAGGAGCTAAAAAATAGACTGACCACACAAGCCAAAAAACTCGACCAAGACCTAAAGGCTTACATCCAAACCCATTATTTTGGCCCAGAATTCCAAAAAAAGGACCAAGAGCTTACCCGTATCAAGGCCCAGATCAGACAGATCGAACAAGATCAAGCCAGACAACCCAAGCCACAAGCTTTGGCCACAGATCCATTAGCCTTATATCCACCACAGTACCCCATGTACACACCCACTTACATTCCTCCACAGCAGCCAACCATAAATGAACCTGACTATGACAACATCTTTAAAACCCATTACCATCTTGTCCGACGACTTCACACAAAGCCTAAGCCACACCCGGTTCAACCTACAGGACCTTCACAAAAAAGGATGCATAATCCACCATGGTCAGAAAGAGAATTTCTCAGAGGAGAAATCTCTGGAGAAAAAACTGAGGCAATTTCCAAAGGAAAAGAAGAAGAGGTACCAGAAAAGAGGACAATCGGAATGATTAATGCAGACGTCACTTCAAGTGACTCGTTTGAAGAAGTAACGTCTGATTCGTCAGACTTTTCGGTTGAAGAATCATCTGAGGAAGATCAAATTGTAGATCTTTCTGCAATAGCAATGGTTGATCAGGCCAACCCAACCTCAGAAGAAGAAGGAGAAGGGATAGTCGTAGAAGAAGAGGATGATGTTGTTCCTCCACAGACTAAGTCTACTCAGACGAAAGCAGGCAACCATTATTTCACTTTCGATAACCTTCCTCCTCATAAATATAGAGAAAGGTTGAATGATTTTGGAGCCTGGATTGATACCAAGATGTCCAGTCCTAATGCAGATATCCAGCAAGTACTCTCTGAGTTCGTCACCAGGATGACCGGTAATCTTAGAGAATGGATAAACACACTAAGTGAGTATGAGCGAATGCAGCTCACTGGTGGAGGTGCTGCTCAGTTTCTAGGAAGATTGCATAGAGAATTCCTAGGAGACATTGGGATTATCCAGCAGAGAAATTCCCAAGAATACTATGAGATGAAATGCTGTTCACTTAACAAGAAAGATCTGGAAAAACATTTCAAAAGAATGCAGGCCAAATATTACCCTCTTGGAGGACAGAGCAATTCAACACTTAAGGAAGTGTATCTTGCTTCACTTCCAAAAGAGCTCCTACCAGAGATACGAAGAACAATGGCCATCTACCAGAAGGATATTCCAACGATAACCTTCGGAGAAATCTATCAATTGGCTCTAGCAGCTCTTGACAAGCTCTGCAACCAGCAAGACTTGTTCAAACAGCTAGCCAAGAATTCCCTTAAACTAAAGGGAGCATGCAACAAGTCTTATCTGCAGATCAAATGCAAGGATAAAGACTCATGTGATTGCCACACAAAAAAGAAGCACCACTACAGAAGAACCAGACGATCAGATTTCGATCAAGGCCATTTCAACAGAAGAAGAAAGTTCAGAGGAAAGAAACGGTTCTTTAGAAAAAAGACTTTCAAGAACAAGCGAACTAACAAATGCTTTCTTTGTGGACAAACTGGGCACTTTGCCAAGAAATGTCCCAATAAGAAGCAGACAAGCAAAAGAGAAATCAAGATGCTTCAATCTCTACAAGATGCTGTCTTAACCCGAGATGATGAAGATCTTGAATCGATCCTTGAAGAACAGTCAGAAGCAGATGAGTATACGAAGTACATGCTTCATGATCCTGAAGATAGTTCTTCTGATGATGACTACAGACCAATCCACTATATGGCACCTGCTCCGCCTCAACAGTGGATCACAGAAGGAGGATGTCTAGGAAGCTTAGATTCCAAAAGAATTGATGGAATTCAACGACCCCACTTCAAACTTAAACTTTTGGCATCCAAGTATGATGTGCCAAAAAAGGTCGTAGCACTGCTTGATACAGGATCTTGTGCAACTGTAGTCAGGCCCAATCTGTTACCTGATGAAATATGGGCTCCTCATGACAAGATCTACACAACAGCCAGCCAAGGAAGATTTACCATTGACCATATTTCTAGAGGAAATGTTGGGCTACAAATATTTCCTGAAATGGTGATTTGGCTGAAGGTTCTGGGAAGCTACCTCCCTGAGAAAGATGTACTGTTTGGTTTTGATGCATATTACCAAACGCAGGGGATGTCAATATGGCCTGAAGGTCTGAAATTCAAAAGAAAGTTCTTGCCATTTCTCGAAAACAGAGGCATTTATGAAATTAGCAAGGCTCCTCCCGACTATGAGGCTATCCAGAACAGGTTACTAAAAGCTTGTTGTGACAGTCATGACAAGTTTGATCACCCTCTTCCTTTATGGAAGAATCAAGAGTTCTTCATTCAATTGCCCTTCAAGAAGAATGAAGACATCAATCCTACCAAGGCAACCCATTCAGGAATGAATCCTGAAGATCTGAAGTTGGCAAAGGAAGAATGCGCTTCGTTACTAAAGCAAGGTTTAATTGAACCAACAACTTCCAACTGGGCATGCCAAGCATTCTATGTGGAAAAGAGGTCTGAACAGATCAGAGGAAAGAAGAGATTGGTGATTGATTACAAACCCTTAAACCTCTTCTTGCAAGACAACAAGTTTCCACTACCAAGGATTGACGCCATAACTCCTCGTCTTAGTGAAGCTAAACTTTTCAGTAAGTTTGACCTCAAAGCAGGATTTCGGCAATTGGGTATCCACCCCAAAGACAGATATAAAACGGGCTTTTGCATACCTGATGCTCAGTATCAATGGACTGTCATGCCATTTGGACTAAAGGTAGCCCCATCATTATTCCAAAAAACTATGATCAGAATCTTTGAGCCTATACTCCACTCAGCTCTCATCTACATAGATGACATCCTACTGTTCTCAAAGGACGGCCCAACTCATCAGGCCCTTCTGATTCAGTTTACTGAAATTGTGGAAAAATATGGAATAATGCTATCTCAAAAGAAAAGCCTTATTGGTCAAGCCCAAGTTGATTTTTTGGGAATGACTTTCAATAATGGGTTTTTCCAGCCTGGAGAGCACATCTCAAAGGAACTGTTAAGTTTTCCTGATAACCACCTGACAACAAAGCAGGTCCAACAGTTCTTAGGCATCATCAATTACATCCGAGACTTTATTCCGGATGTGACAAGACACACAAGCCAATTGTCAAAGCTACTAAAAAAGCAACCCCCACCTTGGGGTCCTGAACAGACGACAGCTGTCAAGCACCTGAAAGAAGTAGCACAGAAACCCCCACCATTGAAGATTCCTAGCAATGGACAACGCATCCTGCAAACTGATGCTAGTGACAACTACTGGGGAGCTGTTCTCCTTGAAGAGATTGATGGAACAAGACACTACTGTGCGCATGCTAGCGGACAGTTCAAGGAGTCAGAGAAACACTACCATGCTACATACAAGGAGATTCTTGCAGTCAAAAGAGGAATCGAGAAGTTCAGCTTTCACTTGAGTGCATATCACTTCATTGTGGAAATGGACAATACGTCTTTTCCATCCATGCTGGATACCAAAGGGAAAATACTACCAGACTCACAACTTCTAAGATGGAAAGATTGGTTTTCACGCTATAAATTCACAGTAAGACACATCAAAGGACACCACAACACCATAGCTGACTACCTTTCCAGACCAACCAAAGAACTTCCTCCCAAAGTTCTTCACATCCTAGCCATGGATAGAGCTTCACCACCAACCTTCCCTCTTCCAGACTGCCCTCAAGACCACAAGTTCTATAGAAGAGAACCTGGACCGTTTCCTTTTTCCCTTCGACCTAGGACTGCTGCTGAGGTCAAGACCCTAGCTGAAGAATGCCTGTTTTACTGGTTACACAGGCTCCTCCTCGTTACCCAAATCACAGCAAAACCTCAACACTTTCACCCGAAAACACCTTATCATATCATACCCATCATCAAAGGTGAAATTCCTGAAGAAATGCTGTGGTTCATGTGGGCGCTCACTGTCCAGTATGATTGCGCCATCATAGTTCCTGGAATTGCTATGTACAGGTTTCTCTGTGACAAAAGCTTCTCAGGAACAAATCTTGAGAAACTTCTCAAGATGTTTGCACCCATTCCATTTTGGAGAGGAAAACTCTTCAGTGCACTAACAGACCATGACGTTTGGAACATCCCTGATAAGTTGAGACACAGGTTTTATTATGCCTTTGTCTTAAGAAGGCTATTTGCCTATCGTAATGAGATCCTCTACACCAGAAATAACTTTAACATTGTTGGTTATTCAAAGATATGGCCAACAGATGAGAAACACTGTCTCAACAATCTGGCCAAACATCTCACCTTCCACAACAACCCTAATGTTGATGTTCTCACAGGAGCCATTGAAGGACTCTCACTTCCATCAGAAGAGGAAGCTTCCTCTTCTAGGACCATACAAGAAGAATTAAGAGAATTCCAATCCAATTTTCTTGCTTCATCTGTGACTTATCCTACCCCGCCACTCCACCAGAATGAACACCCATGGAATTCTCCTCTTGTAGATCAAGCCACGTATGGCTATGGAAACATTGACGATGAAGAACCAGGATCAAGGGTCTATCCACTACTGCCAAGCCCTACATATGTGGATGCTGGAATTGAAGATGATGACACTGAGAATCAATACACAGAAAGACCACATAACCTTGTGGATGACATTGATGAACATGAGCCCATTACGAAATACAGTCCGTAAAGAATGGGACCCAGCAACAACCATGATGTCCAAAAGTAATTATGGTATTTTGTCTTTTATAATCATGTAAAATATGGTGTGACATAAAGTAAGTTTGTCCTTTTATAATCATAAAAAGGAGTGATGTGAGATAAAGTTGTCATAAGATAAGATTCCTTCTTATCTCTTAGTAGTGCAGTCCACGTGTCTGTATTTGAGTAGTTTGCTTAAAGTTGTTTGTCTTGTTGTAATGATGGATAAGATTCTTTCTTATCCTCCACTACCTAAGAGCCTCTATATATAGAGGGCTCTCCCATTGTAAAAATCAGAACTTGATCTTTCAATATAACCATTGTAAGATATTCACCATGAATACTCTCTAAATCTCTCTCTCTCTGAAATCTTGAGTCTCCAATATGCTTATCTTTGCTTACTAGTTTCACGTATGCTCTAGGCTTGCCTCGTTCTTGAGGATCCTGCCTATCAGAAATGAAACTGATCCGATCCATGAGAAGTTCCAGTATTGGAAAGAAAGAACATATCGGCATCCATGACGCTCTTGTCATAAGGGGATTCAAGGGACCTTATGACAAGAGCGTCATGGATGCCGATATGTTCTTTCTTTCCAATACTGGAACTTCTCATGGATCGGATCAGTTTCATTTCTGATAGGCAGGATCCTCAAGAACGAGGCAAGCCTAGAGCATACGTGAAACTAGTAAGCAAAGATAAGCATATTGGAGACTCAAGATTTCAGAGAGAGAGAGAGATTTAGAGAGTATTCATGGTGAATATCTTACAATGGTTATATTGAAAGATCAAGTTCTGATTTTTACAATGGGAGAGCCCTCTATATATAGAGGCTCTTAGGTAGTGGAGGAAAAGAAAGAATCTTATCCATCATTACAACAAGACAAACAACTTTAAGCAAACTACTCAAATACAGACACGTGGACTGCACTACTAAGAGATAAGAAGGAATCTTATCTTATGACAACTTTATCTCACATCACTCCTTTTTATGATTATAAAAGGACAAACTTACTTTATGTCACACCATATTTTACATGATTATAAAAGACAAAATACCATAATTACTTTTGGACATCATGGTTGTTGCTGGGTCCCATTCTTCACGGACTGTATTTCGTAATGGGCTCATGTTCATCAATGTCATCCACAAGGTTATGTGGTCCTTCTGTGTATTGATTCTCAGTGTCATCATCTTCAATTCCAGCATCCACATATGTAGGGCTTGGCAGTAGTGGATAGACCCTTGATCCTGGTTCTTCATCGTCAATGTTTTCATAGCCATACGTGGCTTGATCTACAAGAGGAGTATTCCATGGGTGTTCATTCTGGTGGAGTGGCGGGGTAGGATAAGTCACAGATGAAGCAAGAAAATTGGATTGGAATTCTCTTAATTCTTCTTGTATGGTCCTGGAAGAGGAAGCTTCCTCTTCTGATGGAAGTGAGAGTCCTTCAATGGCTCCTGTGAGAACATCAACATTAGGGTTGTTGTGGAAGGTGAGATGTTTGGCCAGATTGTTGAGACAGTGTTTCTCATCTGTTGGCCATATCTTTGAATAACCAATAATGTTAAAGTTATTTCTGGTGTAGAGGATCTCATTACGATAGGCAAATAGCCTTCTTAAGACAAAGGCATAATAAAACCTGTGTCTCAACTTATCAGGGATGTTCCAAACGTCATGGTCTGTTAGTGCACTGAAGAGTTTTCCTCTCCAAAATGGAATGGGTGCAAACATCTTGAGAAGTTTCTCAAGATTTGTTCCTGAGAAGCTTTTGTCACAGAGAAACCTGTACATAGCAATTCCAGGAACTATGATGGCGCAATCATACTGGACAGTGAGCGCCCACATGAACCACAACATTTCTTCAGGAATTTCACCTTTGATGATGGGTATGATATGATAAGGTGTTTTCGGGTGAAAGTGTTGAGGTTTTGCTGTGATTTGGGTAACGAGGAGGAGCCTGTGTAACCAGTAAAACAGGCATTCTTCAGCTAGGGTCTTGACCTCAGCAGCAGTCCTAGGTCGAAGGGAAAAAGGAAACGGTCCAGGTTCTCTTCTATAGAACTTGTGGTCTTGAGGGCAGTCTGGAAGAGGGAAGGTTGGTGGTGAAGCTCTATCCATGGCTAGGATGTGAAGAACTTTGGGAGGAAGTTCTTTGGTTGGTCTGGAAAGGTAGTCAGCTATGGTGTTGTGGTGTCCTTTGATGTGTCTTACTGTGAATTTATAGCGTGAAAACCAATCTTTCCATCTTAGAAGTTGTGAGTCTGGTAGTATTTTCCCTTTGGTATCCAGCATGGATGGAAAAGACGTATTGTCCATTTCCACAATGAAGTGATATGCACTCAAGTGAAAGCTGAACTTCTCGATTCCTCTTTTGACTGCAAGAATCTCCTTGTATGTAGCATGGTAGTGTTTCTCTGACTCCTTGAACTGTCCGCTAGCATGCGCACAGTAGTGTCTTGTTCCATCAATCTCTTCAAGGAGAACAGCTCCCCAGTAGTTGTCACTAGCATCAGTTTGCAGGATGCGTTGTCCATTGCTAGGAATCTTCAATGGTGGGGGTTTCTGTGCTACGTCTTTCAGGTGCTTGACAGCTGTCGTCTGTTCAGGACCCCAAGGTGGGGGTTGCTTTTTTAGTAGCTTTGACAATTGGCTTGTGTGTCTTGTCACATCCGGAATAAAGTCTTGGATGTAATTGATGATGCCTAAGAACTGTTGGACCTGCTTTGTTGTCAGGTGGTTATCAGGAAAACTTAACAGTTCCTTTGAGATGTGCTCTCCAGGCTGGAAAAACCCATTATTGAAAGTCATTCCCAAAAAATCAACTTGGGCTTGACCAATAAGGCTTTTCTTTTGAGATAGCATTATTCCATATTTTTCCACAATTTCAGTAAACTGAATCAGAAGGGCCTGATGAGTTGGGCCGTCCTTTGAGAACAGTAGGATGTCATCTATGTAGATGAGAGCTGAGTGGAGTATAGGCTCAAAGATTCTGATCATAGTTTTTTGGAATAATGATGGGGCTACCTTTAGTCCAAATGGCATGACAGTCCATTGATACTGAGCATCAGGTATGCAAAAGCCCGTTTTATATCTGTCTTTGGGGTGGATACCCAATTGCCAAAATCCTGCTTTGAGGTCAAACTTACTGAAAAGTTTAGCTTCACTAAGACGAGGAGTTATGGCGTCAATCCTTGGTAGTGGAAACTTGTTGTCTTGCAAGAAGAGGTTTAAGGGTTTGTAATCAATCACCAATCTCTTCTTTCCTCTGATCTGTTCAGACTTCTTTTCCACATAGAATGCTTGGCATGCCCAGTTGGAAGTTGTTGGTTCAATTAAACCTTGCTTTAGTAACGAAGCGCATTCTTCCTTTGCCAACTTCAGATCTTCAGGATTCATTCCTGAATGGGTTGCCTTGGTAGGATTGATGTCTTCATTCTTCTTGAAGGGCAATTGAATGAAGAACTCTTGATTCTTCCATAAAGGAAGAGGGTGATCAAACTTGTCATGACTGTCACAACAAGCTTTTAGTAACCTGTTCTGGATAGCCTCATAGTCGGGAGGAGCCTTGCTAATTTCATAAATGCCTCTGTTTTCGAGAAATGGCAAGAACTTCCTTTTGAATTTCAGACCTTCAGGCCATATTGACATCCCCTGCGTTTGGTAATATGCATCAAAACCAAACAGTACATCTTTCTCAGGGAGGTAGCTTCCCAGAACCTTCAGCCAAATCACCATTTCAGGAAATATTTGTAGCCCAACATTTCCTCTAGAAATATGGTCAATGGTAAATCTTCCTTGGCTGGCTGTTGTGTAGATCTTGTCATGAGGAGCCCATATTTCATCAGGTAACAGATTGGGCCTGGCTACAGTTGCACAAGATCCTGTATCAAGCAGTGCTACGACCTTTTTTGGCACATCATACTTGGATGCCAAAAGTTTAAGTTTGAAGTGGGGTCGTTGAATTCCATCAATTCTTTTGGAATCTAAGATTCCTAGACATCCTCCTTCTGTGATCCACTGTTGAGGCGGAGCAGGTGCCATATAGTGGATTGGTCTGTAGTCATCATCAGAAAAACTATCTTCAGGATCATGAAGCATGTACTTCGTATACTCATCTGCTTCTGACTGTTCTTCAAGGATCGATTCAAGATCTTCATCATCTCGGGTTAAGACAGCATCTTGTAGAGATTGAAGCATCTTGATTTCTCTTTTGCTTGTCTGCTTCTTATTGGGACATTTCTTGGCAAAGTGCCCAGTTTGTCCACAAAGAAAGCATTTGTTAGTTCGCTTGTCCTTGAAAGTCTTTTTTCTGAAGAACCGTTTCTTTCCTCTGAACTTTCTTCTTCTGTTGAAATGGCCTTGATCGAAATCTGATCGTCTGGTTCTTCTGTAGTGGTGCTTCTTTTTTGTGTGGCAATCACATGAGTCTTTATCCTTGCATTTGATCTGCAGATAAGACTTGTTGCATGCTCCCTTTAGTTTAAGGGAATTCTTGGCTAGCTGTTTGAACAAGTCTTGCTGGTTGCAGAGCTTGTCAAGAGCTGCTAGAGCCAATTGATAGATTTCTCCGAAGGTTATCGTTGGAATATCCTTCTGGTAGATGGCCATTGTTCTTCGTATCTCTGGTAGGAGCTCTTTTGGAAGTGAAGCAAGATACACTTCCTTAAGTGTTGAATTGCTCTGTCCTCCAAGAGGGTAATATTTGGCCTGCATTCTTTTGAAATGTTTTTCCAGATCTTTCTTGTTAAGTGATCAGCATTTCATCTCATAGTATTCTTGGGAATTTCTCTGCTGGATAATCCCAATGTCTCCTAGGAATTCTCTATGCAATCTTCCTAGAAACTGAGCAGCACCTCCACCAGTGAGCTGCATTCGCTCATACTCACTTAGTGTGTTTATCCATTCTCTAAGATTACCGTCATCCTGGTGACGAACTCAGAGAGTACTTGCTGGATATCTGCATTAGGACTGGACATCTTGGTATCAATCCAGGCTCCAAAATCATTCAACCTTTCTCTGTATTTGTGAGGAGGAAGGTTATCGAAAGTGAAATAATGGTTGCCTGCTTTCGTCTGAGTAGACTTAGTCTGTGGAGGAACAACATCATCCTCTTCTTCTACGACTATCCCTTCTCCTTCTTCTTCTGAGGTTGGGTTGGCCTGATCAACCATTGCTATTGCAGAAAGATCTGCAATTTGATCTTCCTCAGATGATTCTTCAACCGAAAAGTCTGACGAATCAGACGTTACTTCTTCAAACGAGTCACTTGAAGTGACATCTGCATTAATCATTCCGATTGTCCTCTTTTCTGGTACCTCTTCTTCTTTTCCTTTGGAAATTGCCTCAATTTTTTCTCCAGAGATTTCTCCTCTGAGAAATTCTCTTTCTGACCATGGTGGATTATGCATCCTTTTTTGTGAAGGTCCTGTAGGTTGAACCGGGTGTGGCTTAAGCTTTGTGTGAAGTCGTCGGACAAGATGGTAATGGGTTTTAAAGATGTTGTCATAGTCAGGTTCATTTATGGTTGGCTGCTGTGGAGGAATGTAAGTGGGTGTGTACATGGGGTACTGTGGTGGATATAAGGCTAATGGATCTGTGGCCAAAGCTTGTGGCTTGGGTTGTCTGGCTTGATCTTGTTCGATCTGTCTGATCTGGGCCTTGATACGGGTAAGCTCTTGGTCCTTTTTTTGGAATTCTGGGCCAAAATAATGGGTTTGGATGTAAGCCTTTAGGTCTTGGTCGAGTTTTTGGGCTTGTGTGGTCAGTCTATTTTTTAGCTCCTCAACTTGTGTTTGGACTGAGTATACTTGTGAGGACAGGTTGTCTGTCTTTTCAACGAGTGTTTCCAAGGTGTGGTCGATTCTCAACAGGACTTTGTTTTGGCTAACAGCATTTTCCGTTTGCCAATTCAGGACCTCATCTTGAGGTGAAGTTGACTGGACTCCTTGTGGAGTTACTCCTTTTGGGCTATGTATGGCCGTCGAGTAATCCTTTGACTGTCAGTGGAAACCTGTAGAGGAGGAAACTCTTGTTCATAAGGCTTGAGAGTTGCTATGCATGGTACAGCAATAGGATCTGAGAACTGGGGCCTAAGGATCTTCTTTTTTTTCTTCCTTAGATAAAGCCTTGGTGCTTCCTCAGGTTCATCTGGTGGGTAGAACTTTGGAGGAGCAGTACAGCTCTGCTTCCTGTTCTTCTTGGACTTCTTCTTTTTGTAGTAGTCCTCATCTTCTGATTCTCCCCAAGCATCGCAGTCGCAATCTGAGTCACACATATTGTGATCAACATCCCATATGAAATGGCCATTGACGTGTGAGACATAGACTGGCTTTCCTTCCTCATAGTAGTGAATTGGGGATCATCTTGATTGCTGGTATGTTGAACAGTGAGAGGAGAGATCATATAGATCCTCCTAGAGGATGACTGCCTAGAAAAGGATGGTCGTCCTTCTGTTCCTGGCCTTTGAAAAACCGTTCTGACTGTTCCGTCAGTCTCTCACGTGACCACTGGTGGTGATGTTGTTTGAACATCAGGAGTGCTTTGTGGAAAAGCTCTCTCATAGTTAGTAATCCATTCTAATGGCACTATGGCCGCAAGCTCATCTGGAGGAATCATCCTTGGAATGTTAACTATGGCCGGACCATGGTTCCTGTCTGTGAACATCAAAAGAGCATCATGGGTGGTGTTTGGAAGATTCAGATCCAAGGCATGATCTTGGATTCTGTACAACACTTGGTGATGGAGCGTCGCCTGTTCAGCACTGGCGTCTTGTGTAACACCAATCAACTGAATTTGTATTCGGATCCTTTGGGAAAGGGTCGGATCTGTAAGCCTGATAGTGAAATCTGGCGAGATTGTGAGAATTACACTTCCATTAGTAAGAGTGGATACAAGTGCTCCAATAAGCGCATGTTGGTATTCTTTGAAAGTAGTATCTAAAAGTGCAATCTTTGCGGTAACAGGTAGTCCTTTTCTGCCATGTAAGGTCAGAATCATCCTTATAGCTCCAAGGTGCAAGTGAGTGTATCCTTGTGACAAGTATTCACGAATGAGTTCTTGAGGATCTCAATCGTAACATATTGTTCTGCAGAGGTGGCTTGAAGACCACACTGTTGTAAACGGGAAGTTTGAATCACTTCCTTAACAGGAGGTGATGATTCTTTCTTATGAGGTGGCGAATACTAAACTGCTTTTTTCGGTGGTAGAAAGAGTATGGATTTATGAGAGGTTGTTGAGTAGCAGGGATTTTTGAGTCTTCTGGTACATGGGTGATTTCGACAAGGTTTTCTATCTTGTTGGATAGGGTTTTATGGACAGATGGTGGTAAACGATCAAGAGAAAGCTCTGTATTATAAAAGATAGGTTGGCTAGATTCAGGGTTTGACATGAATATTTCAAAGTCTCTCTTACTCTCTATCATCTCCAATATACCTTCTCTTTGCTTTAGTTCATTAGCTCTGATACCACGGGGTGCATCCAGACGTACTTCTGAAAGAACATACCACGGGTGATCCAATACTCTGAAAAACATCAAGGACCAATACCTCTTGCCATCTCTATCCCGATTTCCCACTAAACTCATCTCAATTGGGGATTCAAGGGACCTTATGACAAGAGCGTCATGGATGCCGATATGTTCTTTCTTTCCAATACTGGAACTTCTCATGGATCGGATCAGTTTCATTTCTGATAGGCAGGATCCTCAAGAACGAGGCAAGCCTAGAGCATACGTGAAACTAGTAAGCAAAGATAAGCATATTGGAGACTCAAGATTTCAGAGAGAGAGAGATTTAGAGAGTATTCATGGTGAATATCTTACAATGTTATATTGAAAGATCAAGTTCTGATTTTTACAATGGAGAGCCTCTATATATAGAGGCTCTTAGGTAGTGGAGGATAAGAAAGAATCTTATCCATCATTACAACAAGACAAACAACTTAAGCAAACTACTCAAATACAGACACGTGGACTGCACTACTAAGAGATAAGAAGGAATCTTATCTTATGACAACTTTATCTCACATCACTCCTTTTATGATTATAAAAGGACAAACTTACTTTATGTCACACCATATTTTACATGATTATAAAAGACTAAATACCATAATTACTTTTGGACATCATGGTTGTTGCTGGGTCCCATTCTTCACGGACTGTATTTCGTAATGGGCTCATGTTCATCAATGTCATCCACAAGGTTATGTGGTCCTTCTTGTATTGATTCTCAGTTCATCATCTTCAATTCCAGCATCCAATATGTAGAGCTTGGCAGTAGTGGATAGACCCTTGATCCTGGTTCTTCATCGTCAATGTTCCATAGCCATACGTGGCTTGATCTACAAGAGGAGAATTCCATGGTGTTCATTCTGTGGAGTGCGGGTAGGATAAGTCACAGATGAAGCAAGAAAATTGATTGGAATTCTCTTAATTCTTCTTGTATGGTCTGGAAGAGGAAGCTTCCTCTTCTGATGGAAGTGAGAGTCCTTCAATGGCTCCTGTGAGAACATCAACATTAGTTGTTGTGGAAGGTGAGATGTTTGGCAGATTGTGAGACAGTGTTTCTCATCTGTTGCCATATCTTTGAATAACCAACAATGTTAAAGTTATTTCTGGTGTAGAGGATCTCATTACGATAGGCAAATAGCCTTCTTAAGACAAAGGCATAATAAAACCTGTGTCTCAACTTATCAGGGATGTTCCAAACGTCATGGTCTGTTAGTGCACTGAAGAGTTTTCCTCTCCAAAATGGAATGGGTGCAAACATCTTGAGAAGTTTCTCAAGATTTGTTCCTGAAAGCTTGTCACAGAAACGACATAGCAATTCAGGAACTATGATCAATCATACTGACAGTGACCCCACATGAACAGCATTTCTTCAGAATTTCACCTTGATGATGTATGATATGATAAGGTTTTCGGTAAAGTTTGATTTCTGGATTGGTAACGAGAGAGCCTGTAACAGTAAAACAGCATTTCAGTAGGTCTTGACCTCAGCACAGTCCAGGTCGAAGGAAAAAGGAAACGGTCCAGGTTCTCTTCTATAGAACTTGTGGTCTTGAGGGCAGTCTGGAAGAGGGAAGTGGTGGGGAAGCCTTCATGCAGGTGTGAAGAACTTTGGAGGAAGTTCTTTGGTTGTCTGGAAAAGTAGTCAGCTTGGTGTTTGTGTCCTTTGATTGTCTTACTTAATTTATAGCGTGAAAACCAATCTTTCCATCTTAGAAGTTGTGAGTCTGGTGTATTCCCTTTATCCAGCATGATGGACGTATTGTCCATTTCCACAATGAATGATATCCCAAGTGAAAGCTAACTTCTCGTTCTTTTTTACTACAGAATCTCCTTGTATGTAGCATGTAGTGTTTCTCTACTCCTTGAACTGTCCGCTAGCATGCGCACATAGTGTCTTGTTCATCAATCTCTCAAGGAGTAAC